>NC_090228.1:39412976-39714029 GCF_024489055.1 Chanodichthys erythropterus | reverse complement strand
ATATGCAAGTCATTGTTGAATTAGGTAATAAATATAAGCAAGCAGTAACTTTTAGTAAGCAGTAACTTAAAAAAACTAACATAATTAAAACTAGTTTAAATAGTGTAGAAACCCTTCATGCAAAAAACTAAGAAATGAAAAAAAATCTTTACCTTGAGATAAACACTGTAAATTGACTTTTAATTTAAAGGATTAGTTCACTTACTCACCTTCAAGTCATCCTAGGTGTATATAACTTCTTTCTGATTAACACAATCAGAGATATTAATAAATATCCTGACGCATCTGAGCTTTACAATGGCAGTGAACGAGAGTGAAGCTGAAGAAAGATGCCTCCATCCACATCCATCCATCATAAACGTGTACTCCACATGGCTTAATAAAGGCCTTCTGAAGTGAAGTGATGCATTTGTGTAAAAAAAACAAAAAAAAAAAAAACATCCATATTTAACAAGTTATGAAGTAAAATAGCTAACTTCTGCCAAAAAAATAAATAAAGTAAAATCACATTATGTTGTGTGAACCAGACCAAAAATACTTTTTTGCCACTGTATGAAAGCAGCTCTTCTCCTACTGGAGGACGTTTTTCGGGTATGAGGTCTGAATCTGTATTTATTCATTGTCTTCTTCTCTGTGGAGACATTTTTTTAGTGACTTTCAAAAACAACTTTTCAGTTTTTAGTACATCATTAGCCCTGTTCGGATGGTAACTGTTTCTTATGTGGACATCTGTGAAAATAAATTTGCATGGCACCGCACTCATGCATTCGGATGGTGATTTAGTCACGGTGGAGGAGCGAGTTTTGTGGGAGCACGCTGCCTACGTGGACAGTTGCATGATTGTCTGCTGTGAATAAAATGGCATAAAATTGGAATAATGAGAATAAATTCCTATTAAATGTAGTAATAATAATATCCTATTTATTATTTGATTTAAATATGTTTAAAAATAGGAAGATAGATGTGCTATATAGATGAAATGGTTTTGTCTTGCATTTTATCTCAAATTATGTCATTTTAAAAATGCGCAATTTAACGTAAATAAGTTAATGCAGCCTCTTATTTACAGTACACAAGATAAGCATGAAGGTGCTTGGTTTATATTTTTAATGTAATTGTATATAGTAGTCTACATATTTTAAAATGGTATTGCTGCCAGAATAACTGCCCATTTGTTCTTTTTTTTTATGCAACACATGCAAAAGAACGGAACAGACAGGTCACTAGGGGTATCACATACAATTATGTTGTTCATATACAGTTAACTTCATTACAGGGGTTGCTCTTCCAATAGTCTCGAAAGAGACAGAAAGAGAAAAGGGGGGAAAAAAACATCCACCAGGAGAATATTTGTCCATAAAGGGTTCAAGGTCCTGTCATAAAACATACAACAAAAAACACAGACATTGCAGTCCACTTACAATAACTCACTATGTTCTATCCACACTCCTATACTTTAACCATTTTGACCAGTACTTGTAAAATTTATCCATGTTTAATCTTTGAAAGAAGGTGAGTTTCTCCATATCATACATATCTTTTACAATCATTATCCATTCTTCTTTTGTTGGTGGATTCTCATGCAACCATTTCTTAGTTATTATTTTTTTACTAGCAACCAATAATAGTTTGAGTAGGTACTTATCTTGAGTATTAAAATCAGTTGGTATGTTTCCTAAATATACGGTATTGAAGCTGCTCTCAATTTCGAATCCCAATATCAATTTTATTTCAGTGATTACCTCTAACCAATACGATTGAATTGCTGGACACTTCCAAAATATGTGAAAGTAATCAGCCATAGAGTTATTACATTGTCTCCAACAGAGTGCAGATTCCAGATTACCATCCTGTAAATGTTTTCTTTTTGGAGTAATAAAAAATCTTATTATATTCTTCCATGAGAATTCTCTCCACTGACCTGAGCTGGAGATAGTGTACTGTTTTACAAATTTTTAGCCATTCATCTTTCACATATAATGTAGAGTGATTTTTAGAAGATTGTATACTTAAATATATTCTTGATATCAGTCTCTTATGAGTCCCACTCTTATACGCATCAATGAAAACATTGATGATATTCATTTAAATTTTTTCACTATTTTTAATATTTTTATTATAATGGTTCCTAAGTTGTAAATATCTATTTCTAATATATAGGTGTCAGTAAGATGTTGGAAGCTCTTTAAACCTGTATTGGATGAGCTTGTACAATATGATGTAATGCCTTTCAACATCATGTTTGAACCTTGAGTACAACTGAGCAGATTTAAAATCTTTGTTATAGGCCACCCATCTTAACAACCGTGCTTGTTTATCGAGCTTAAAATTTTTACATTCCTTGAACCAAATATTGAGAAGAACCATTGTCCAATGGCTCAATTTATTAGAGTACTTAATCTTAATGGTTTTATTCCCTAATAGGGAGGGGAGGGGAATGTCCAGCAGGCTGAATTCTAATTCTTTCCATCTTGCATCGTACTCATTATTACACCAGCAAACTAAATATTTAAACTGTGCTGCTTTATAATAATCCTCCAAACAGGGAAGGGACAGTCCTCCTCTCTCCTTTGATAATTGTAGTGTTTTAAGTCTGACCCTAGGCTTCTGATTTTTCCATATGAATCTAGAGATCATTCGATTCCAGTCATTAAACTGTTTTTTCGGAATCTCTAAAGGCAGTGATTGGAAAAGAAACAGTAATCGAGGTAAAACGTTCATTCTAATTTCAATTCGATTATACAAACCGAGGGTTAAGGGCATCCACCTGTCCAAATCTACTTTTAATTCTTTTGTTATGGATTCATAATTTATAGTATGTCTTTGTCACATTTTTTTGGTATAATAACTCCTAAATATTTAATATTATTAGTTTTCCACTTTAAAATTATATTTATTACATATGTTCTCCTGTGGTGAATAATTAAAGGTGCCCTCGAATGAAAAATTGAATTTATCTCAGCATAGTTAAATAAGAAGAGCTCAGTACATGGAAATGACATACATTGAGTTTCAAACCCCATTGCTTCCTCCTTCTTATGTAAATCTCATTTGTTTAAAAGACTTCCGGAAAACATGCGGATCTCAACATAACACCGACTGTTACGTAACAGTCGGGATCATTAATATGTATGACCCCAATATTTGCATATATGCCAGCCCATGTTCAAGGCATTAGACAAGGAAAGGCAGTATTAACGTCTGGATCTGTGCACAGCTGAATCATCAGACTAGGTAAGCAAGCAATAACAACAGCGAAAAATGGCAGTTGGAGCAATAATAACTGACATGATTCATGATAACATGATATTTTTAGTGATATTTGTAAATTGTCTATCTAAATGTTTTGTTAGCATGTTGCTAATGTACTGTTAAATGTGGTTAAAGTTACCATCGTTTCTTACTGTATTCACAGAGACAAGAGCCGTCGTTATTTTCATTATTAAACACTTGCAGTCTGTATAATTCATAAACACAACTTCATTCTTTATAAATCTCTCCAACAGTGTAGCATTAGCCGTTAGCCACGGAGCACAGCCTCAAACTCATAGAGAATCAAATGTAAACATCAAAATAAATAATTTACTCACATGATTCGATGTATGCACACAGCATGCATGACGAACATCTTGTAAAGATCCATTTGAGGGTTATATTAGCTGTGTGAACTTTGTAAATGCGCTGTAATATAGTTGACAGCTCGTGTGGCAGGGAGCACGCGATTTAAGGGGGTGGCGTGCTGAAAAAATCAGTGTATAGTTAATGATGCCCAAAAATAGGCAGTTAAAAAAATTAATTAAAAAAAATCTATGGGGTATTTTGAGCTGAAACTTCACAGACACATTCAGGAGACACCTTAGACTTATATTACATTTTGTGAAAAAGCATTCTTGGGCAGCTTTA
The DNA here is from genome assembly GCF_024489055.1 of Chanodichthys erythropterus. Lineage (NCBI taxonomy): Eukaryota > Metazoa > Chordata > Actinopteri > Cypriniformes > Xenocyprididae > Chanodichthys > Chanodichthys erythropterus. Next base: position 39,710,126 of record NC_090228.1, on the reverse strand, counting down.
AATGAGAGGGTCATATGTTGTCTCCTTCGGCCTCCTCCGGGATTCCGTATAGGCATATATTGTTTCGCCGTGATCTTGCTTCGAGATCTGTCAGCTTATTTTGCATTTTTTGTTGAATATCAAAGGTTTGTAGTAGCACGTCCCTAGCCTTGGTAATACACTCTTCCAAATCCGTCACCCGGTGTTCGGCCTCCTCCACTCTATTCACCATATCTGGCGATTTCGTCCAGTTTAAGATTAATGTCCGTTTTCAGGCTTGCCAAGTCAGTTTTCCAGTCTCTGGTTAAAGTCTCTTGAAAGTGGTTTAGTTCCATCTTCACATCAGATTGGGTAGCCTTAATTTCAGAATATATAGCACTGATGCAAGCTTGCATTGTATCTGCGGCCTCTTGCTCGCCAGCATTGCGCTTTTCATTTGTCTCTGTTTTTTTAGGTCTTTGGGATGATTTGCCTCTAGCTTTTTGTTGTTTTTCCACCTCCATCTTTGTTAATCAATTACATGGTGTAAAATTAATTTAAACTGGGGAGTATAACCGATTTGTCTGGGAGATCTCAGGGAGCTTTCAAAACAGGACGTGGTTCGCATGAAAAATCGCTAATGTGAAAACTGTTATGCAAACCCGGGTGCGCACCGGGGTACCAAACCTGAGACTACTGAAGGAGGTGGTCTGAGTTCGGTTGCACTTGAACTGTGCCGCGGTTCACGTGAATATGAAAGCAACACAGACTCGGGTGAGCACTTGTTCAGGAAGTAAAGTAACCTGCGCATGCGTTTTCGCCGATTGTAATGTATTTACTTAAAACACATGTAAGAGAGGATAGTGTTGATGATTTATCTCGGATTCGAGCAGAAGTGAGCATGCAGTGTATTCGTGCTTTGCGAGTAGAATCAGAGTGGCAAATGAATGGCAATCAGCTGTCTCCTAAAAATAGGCTGCTTGCAAACAGTGGAAAACCGTCTATATACGGCGCACATACAGTAAACACAAGTGTCGTTTACTCTGCTGCACATAATAGCAACACATTAATAAAAAAACAATTTACTGACCGCATTCTGTTTTCTGTCATGTGCCTTGCACGTCTGTGATGATGTAAGATGAACGCAAACGCACCAGGGTTCGATAGAATCAGTTCGAGTGTGAAAACCACATGCCCTTGGTGCATGTCAAAAACACTACCCCCGTAAATGGTCCGAATAGGGCTATAGTCGTGTAAACACCCTTGAAGTAACACTGAAGCTGTTAATGAGGTTTAGTGATTACTTAAGTGATGATTGAGTATTAGTGACGAACACCAGCTGTTAACAAACAGAATCACTGAAGGAAAAAGGGAAACAACAAGAAACACAAGTACAACTGACTTAGTCACAAAACTTTAGATGAAATCAACTGAAGATAAAAGAACACAATATATCGCAAGATCTCAGCAGACGATAAAACAACTCCACAAACAGCATTACCATCTTCACTTATTACTTCACTTATTAGAGGTTTAGAAAAAAAAAATCAATGCACTGTAAAACCTAACAGTCAAATTTATAACATGAAATGAATAAAAGGATACATACGTAATCTTAAAAAAAAAAAGTGACAAAGGCATTAACTATCGATTAACAGCCTTGGATAGTTACAGTCTGTCTTTAACAGTTTAAAAGTTTTCATTAAAAAATACATTTCCCTATGGAGAAAATGAAATATTATGAAAATGCTGTTGATCTGCTTACCCGAAAATCCTCTGTAACTGGCAGGTTTTAAGAAAATTACCGTTGTGATAATTACATACGTATTACTAAAATGTTTTAATATGCAAGTTTTATGGAACACATCAAACAAAAGAATTTATAGTAATTTATAGTGTTAATACTAATCAGTGAGTCTATGAATGACTTGGGTATGCAGAGCATTCGCAGCTTATATAGATCGCACACCCCTGATTATTTACATTGTATATATATATATATATATATATATATATATATATATATATATATATATATATATATATATATATATATATATATATATATATATATATATATATATATATATATATATATATATATATATATGTATGTATTTATATATATATATATGTATATGTATGTATATATATATATATGTATATGTATGTATATGTATATGTATGTATATGTATGTATATATATATATATATATGTGCTCTACTGATAATATATTTCTTTTAATTATTTCAATTAATTATGTTTCACATTTAAATTGGTATTTACAGTACACTGTTATTAATGTAACTTTGAAGCTATTTTTATGTAAAATTATTAGAAAAGTATTTAAGAAATATCTTTATGAAAATTAAATTGAAGTTGACCTTGTAGCAATCTAGAAATGCACTGCAGCTAAAGCCACATGTCTGACCATGTTATATTTCAAATCTGAAGCTGATAAGTCTAAAACAGATACCATACAAACAACAAGACAGTTATAATAATGTCCTGGGATGCATGTTCATTTATAGGTCTCTTTGGGTCTCTTTGGTCTCTTTGCCTCTGCTTTTCCACATGGCCATATAGTTTGGGGCAATAAAACCCAGCCCTAGTCAGAAGGTTGTTCTAATCGGGGAATGGGGGATTGGAACGGACCCCAGAGTGAGTTTTAAAGGGGTCATGAACTGCGTTGTTTTATCGTTTTATAATGTTTCCTGGGGTGCACTTATAATGTTAGTATGCTTTTTACATCCAAAATGGTCATAATTTATAAAAAGGCATTTTCCTACCCTGATTTTTGGCCCTCTGGTTTGAATGCTCTGTTTTAAGGGGCATGTCTGCTGTGAGACTTCAGTGTAAACGCCCACTGCTGTGATTGGCTAACTGATAAACTCGCACTGTTTGATTGACAGCTTCAGCGTGCGCTGCTCCAACGATTGCAAACGATTTCTTTGATTGCTTTCTTTATATAATTTAATCACCATTAAATAACAGATTATTTTCATCCTACTATGAGAAACAATGCAAGGTTACGTTTAGTCACAGGTTTGATTTACTGACACAAAGACAAAGAACATCTGACTGTACATGAATTATTATATCAGATCGGGCATTAGAATTAATAGAATTAATACAGTTACTTACATGTTGTTGCATTACTGTCGAGTCCAGGCACTGCACAATATTTTGTAATCCTCAATGGCATGTTTATTGTACGGTAACTTGATCTGGTTTAGCACCACATAGGCCTATGTTACTATGCATGTCATGTGTGAATCGGTGGGCGGGGCTAAACAGGTAGTGATAAAGTAGGCGTTGATCTTCTTCTGCAGAGGCGGTGCTTGCTGCCCTTTGACGTCATAGATCCCCACTTTGTAAATCCTGTCGTTTGCTGGGTCTGGTGTCAATTAAAGCTTTTATTGGACTAACAAGGAATTTTTCAGCTCTAAAACTTACAGGATATTCTCATAGTATGATGACCACTTATATGTCAACTGCTCAAGGAAAATTAGATTTCTCAGTTCATCACCCCTTTAAACATTATTTGTTAAATATGACATTACAGCAGTGCATTACCACTCGCGCCCCCTTCTGATTTGAAATGTGGATCAGCTGTGACTGTTTTCATCCTCAAACTGTATGTACTGAACCGCAACATTTGTACCGTGACAGTTCGGGACGGATACGTGAACCGTTAAATATACCCTTAATATTTATCTAGATGACAGTTGTTGTTTTTTCCCAGCAAGATAGTGAACTACATACTTTCAGGTTTAGCTTCAATTATTAATTCATTCAATTTTCATAAATGGACATATAAACAATTGTTTTGTTTTTCTTTTAAGCAGCACAGGTGGGAAAAATGTCAAATGAAGTCCTTCAGTCTGTTGTTATTGACAATCTGAAAATGTCAATAGAAAACAAAAGTAGCGAAATCATGGAAAATGGCTTAAGTGTTGCACATATTATAAAGAACAGCTGGAGCAGAAAAATAGTAGATGGAAGCAATGAAAACCTTCCAATGTTTAAACTCAACCTTTCTGAAACATGGAAGAACAGTGATGGATTTTGCAGGAGAAGCACATTTGGGAAAGAGACAGTAAAAGAGAACAAGACCATTATGATGATCGGAGCCACAGGTGCAGGAAAAACTACTCTAATTAATAGCATGATCAACTACATTCTGGGAATGCAATGGAAAGATGATTTCCGGTTTGTGCTAATAGATGAAGGGAAGCAGAAATCTCAGGCTGAAAGTCAGACTTCGGAGATCACAGCGTATCAAATTAATCACATGGATGGTTTCCAGGTTCCATATTCTCTGACTATTGTGGACACACCAGGCTTCGGTGATACCAGAGGAATTTCACATGACCAGAAGATCACAAAGAAGATTCAGGAGTTCTTTTCTAATCCAGGAGGGATCGACTCCATTGATGCTGTGTGTTTTGTTGTACAGGCTTCACTTGCCCGTCTGACACACACACAGAAATACATCTTTGACTCCATTCTTTCCATATTTGGGAAGAATATTGCTGAAAACATCATTATGATGGTCACCTTTGCAGATGGGAAAAAACCTCCTGTTCTTGAGGCCATCAAAAAGTCTGAGGTTCCCTGTTCTAAAAATGAGTCTGGAGAGCCTCTTCACTTCAAGTTCAACAACTCTGCCCTGTTTGCTACCAATAAACAATCTGCAGCAGATGAGGAGTCTGACTGTGACAACTTTGACCAAATGTTCTGGAAGTTGGGATGTTCTAGCATGAAAAAATTCTTCATATCCCTCAACAAGATGGAAACCAAAAGCTTGTCTCTGACACGCGAGGTCCTAAAAGAGCGGCAACAGCTGGAAGTGCTTGTGGAAGGTCTCCAGCCCCAAATCAACGCTGGTCTGACAAAACTGGATGAAATCAAGAAGACAAGAGCTGCTCTGGAGCAACACAAAGCTGAAATGTTTGCTAACAAGAATTTTGAATATGAATTACAAGTAACTGTCCCAAAACAGATTGAAAACAACACTGGCCACTTCTTAACCAACTGCCAAACTTGTCACTTCACTTGTCATGACAAATGCATTTATGCAAATGACAGTGATAAATATAAGTGCTCTGCCATGAAAGATGGAGTGTGTACGGTCTGTCCTGGAAAGTGTGTTTGGAATGTGCACTTTAATCAGAAATACAAATGGGATTATGTCATAGAAAAGAGAAAGGAAACCTACAAGGATTTGAAAAAGCGATATGAGGATGCACATGGACAGGTCATGTCAAATGAAAAGATCTTTGAACAGCTTGAAAAGAAGTTTCAGGTTGTCCAGGATAATGTGGCCAAACTAATTGAAAGATCTCAGAAGTCCTTGGGGCGTCTGCAGGAAATCGCCCTGAAGCCCAATCCTCTGTCCACCCCTGACTACATTGATCTTATGATTGAGTCTGAGAAACAAGAAGCCAAACTTGGATTTCAAGATCGCATTCAGTCTTTAATGGAAGTCAGGAAGAAGGCAGAGATCCTCAGTAAGGTTCCCACAGGAGAAGTGCTTCCAGAAGATTGGAAAGAATACCAGAAACAAGAAGAAAAGAAACATAATACGACCCAACGGTCCTGTTTAATAATGTAAAGAATTACTTTTAGAGTATTGGAAAGTTTGCACATTGCATTCTTTTAAATGTCACTATTAACAGTGTACACAACAGTAAACATAACAGCTTTGTGGATTTACCTTTTATCTATAATTACTATATATACAGATATTAAATTTGAATGTTGTGGTAAGATGTTCTGTATAATTGTTTGCAACAGTTGAAAAAATGGTTTTCATTTTCACTGTACGATACACATTACTTCTCAATTTGAATGCTGTTTTGGGTTTTATTCATTCTGCATGAATATTTGAATTATATTTTGCTTGTGTTCTTAAAGCTGCTGTCCGTAACTTTTTTTTGTTCAAAATTTACAAAAATTATATAATGAGAATGTATAACATGAATCCATGTTCCAAACCATGTTTTTGTTTTACCCTGAATCATTATGGTACACTTATAATAAGTGTTTATATTCAGACTATTTCTGACCAGACTGGTAGAACCCACTGCAGAGTATCACAGTAACTGCGTGACTCGCCATAGACATACACGGAGAAAAGTAGCTCCGGCTACAATATTATTGCACAAGACGCATGCAGCACTGCTAGAGCTCGAAAAGTTCCGGACTGCAGCTTTAACTAATCTTTTTTTATTATTATTATTTTTTTTTTTTTTTATTTGCATTGCCAAAAATGCATATGCTGTCTCACCATTACTACATGGCACAAAGCTGATTGGCCTGATTTTGCTTGCTCAACATTCAAATAGTCTGGTTGAGTTTTTGCTATAAGCTAGTCTAGCAGCGATATCAGAGTTCCTCAAAAAATGTAACCTCTTAAGTTAACAGTCTTTTATTATTCCAAATCATTAAACTATGTTGTAGCGATGGTGAAGTGAAGCTTTGTGAAGCATCAAGGCTTTCCCCTCAGCTATATTGAGGAATGGTTTATTTCTCAACGCTTTTCAACAAGGTGCACACTAAAAACATCTTGTGGTAAAAATGTGTAAAAGCTGCCTTTGCATCCCAAATGATGCAGCCATTGTTTAGTTTTATTCATATCTGTTTAATGAAAACCAAAAAGCGTATCATATAAATAGGTTTTTCACGTGGCAGTGCTGATGTAGTACAATGTATAAATAAATCAGCCTGTGAATGAATTTATGAAATGATTAATAAATGGGATGAATTAACTAACTTGTACTGTAGCAATTTTTATGAATCTGCTTCAGTCAATCACATGCATCACATAAACTGTTGCCTTAGTTCTAATCTATGAGTTCATATTATATGTATATATATATATATGTATATATATATATATATATATATATATATATATATATATATATATATATATATATATATATATATATATATTAGCAGATTCTGGCCAGATACAAACACTGATGTTGCGGCAGTAATCAAAATGAGTAAATGACATTTGAAACTAATTAGTCAATTGTACTTTATTGTTCAGCCTTGGAGATGCACAATTTTATCTTGAGCAGGTGAAGAAGCCACAGTTACAATGGCATATGCAGAAACAGGTATTTCTTTTTTTTTCTTCAGAAATCTATTGTATACGCACTATAAGTAATAGTGCTTACATCTCTAACATTACACACTGTTTTTAGAAACAGGTAATGTTCCAGGAAACCAGAACCTCTCTTTACTTCCCCACCCAAAGGTATGTATTTTATGTGAATTAAAATTGTTCAGAAAAGCAGGAGACAACTTGAAAAAAGAATTGGCATCCTCCTGCAGTGTGCAGAACAGCTTGTAGATGAGCCTTTGTTGGTGGCAATGAAGCATTCAGAATAATATCAAAGGGTATTCTTCAAGATTCAAACTTCCCATCATCACCAGACGGGTCTCTGGCAGCTTACCTCATGTTGGTGGAGAAATTCACTAGTCCTTGAAAGAAGAGATATTTCCATGCATCCACATTTGCAGAGGCTATGTTGTATGACGCAAGGATATATATCTATGCTCTATAATATAAATCACAGAACGATGTAAAAGTAATATGATTGTTTACATTGTAACATGATGAATATTAAGACCAGTGTTTACTGTGAAATAATGTGCTAAACAATTATAATTTAGTTTCTATAATATAAAATGTTTAGTACTATATGATGATGAAGAAGAGGGTGGAAAGAAGCCGTTAACAGGGCAAATAGCAAGAAGTGTAGCCATTACATCTGAGGATTTGGACGATTTAGAAAAAAACTGACACATGTGGGCCATGAATTTTTGACATGGTTAGCTGAAAAACAGCTCAGTATTGATGATTACAATTTTATTTATTATAAGTCTATTTAAAAATTGTTGTTTAATGTCATAAAAGTCGCCATGCTGAGAATGACATTTTTTAAAACAAAAACAACTAAATGAAATGTTGCAGTTGCTTAATGTTAATTATATAACATGTTCAACGCTTTAAATTTCTTCTTTTGCTCATTTTACTTGTAAGACTTTCAATCGTATCTATTATACAAGATTTTAATTCAGTAACTTGGTATCTCAGCCTTTATTATAAAGAACTGCATCTATCAAGTGGTTTTACTTTTTATCCTCTGTGTTTGGGGAGGAGTCTGCTGCCTTGAACCTTTTATTTTCTTTATGACCATTGATGGGTCTACGGCCCAATCCCAGTTCTACCCCAAACCCCTTCCCTTTCCCCTACCCCTTCGTTTTGCGTGTTCACGTGAAGGGGTAGGGGTGTCTCGATTCTCTTTTGGCTGGAGTGGTAGGGGTAAGGGGAAGGGCCAGATAGCCCTTTAAATGAAGATTTTTTGGGACCACGCTTCGAACGAAGGGGTATGAGAAATTTCCCTGCATACATCGACTACCGTGCTGCTAGAATGTGTGTAGTGATCATGGTAGTGATATTTCCACTCAGAATCGATCACTTATGTGTTACCTGGCTGCCAGTTTCTCTGTAGCTTGCTAAACATGCTATTTGAATGATGTGAACACAAATGAGTGATACGGTTAAAATAAATATCTGGTTATCCTTCATAGCGCAGTCACTATTTACAGCTCGTATCGTCTGTAAACTCTTGCGTTACCAAGGCAAAAACGGACTTGTTTGTATTACATCGCAAAGAGCTCCGTTATCGCAGCACCACAGTAGAAAACAAAACCATATCTGTACTGGCCGGACGGTTTTCTTAAGTCCAAAATACAGTGCAAAAGTAATCTTTTAATGTGCTTGCGCCTGATTTCTGTTGATATGCGCACTTCATTGCTGTTCATACTGGTTAAATGTTACAGGACACTAATAAAAGAAACTATGATGACATGTGTAATGGTGTAGTAGTGGTGTCCCATTTCTTAGGGGGATATCTTCACCCCTAGACCTTGCCACTCTGTATGAAGAGGCAAGGGGAAGGGGTATAAAAGAGAATTGGGATTGGACCTAAATCTTATCTCAAAACATTTATTGAATGGCAATAAGGTTAAGTTGGACTTTCCATGTGAGCATCAACATTTGTGTTATTATTTCACCAGACAGTGAATATAAATATTCTCAGGAAATATGTTAATTTACATTATGTAAGGTATTAAAAGTTGTTTTGGGGTTGCATATGAACTACAATTGAGTTCAACTGCAAATAAAAGACACAATTCTCAAGATCTACATTAAAAACAGCATTATCATCTTTACTTAATTTAAAACAGACTGACTTTGAGAATTAACAGGCGTTGCACTTTAGTCAGTGTTGATGTTTTATTAAAATTGTAAAGTCACTGTTATGGTGATTAGTGCTTCCTTTAGTTGGACTCTTAACCCTTAAATGTTTTATAAGACTTTACAACAAGACTGAAAGAGAAATAGATCAGCTGAAGTTAAATGTTTGTAACATTCAAAGGAGTGTGCATTACTGAACTTAAATCCTGTAGTTGTATAAAGATTACTCTAATTCTTCAGTATTATAATAAGGTGAACAAATAAGCTCAATGCTACAACAATGCTTTTTCTGAACAAAATGTTTGTAAAATCCTTCATGATTACTGATTGCAGCAACACTTACAATCAGTGGATGGCCTTTGGATGAGATCAGTGAATCAGGCCACTTTATGATGCACTATCAATATTTGGCCTCCTTTGACAAAGAAAATGTGTTTCATAAACAAAGCAAGAACAGCCAAAGAACACAAAATAAAAAGTCAAGGGTCAAGAGTCCAACCAATCTTCAATAAAACATTATCTAGAGCTCAACCTCTGTAGACATATGAAACTTAGTCAAAGGTTCAGGCTGTATTGAACTGTAATCAATGGTGTGGTAGAAATTCTAGTGCTACGATAAGGTGAACAGAAATAATCTCTTAAAGATGGTACCCAGCACGTGTAATATTCAGGTTCGCAAAGAAGATGAAGATTAAACACAAGCATTTAGTTTTGGATCTTGGTCTATTTTTACCGTGCAAAAATGAACTCACTCAGTGAAAATCCAAATAAAATTTGTTTGCTTGCTAGCATTATTAAACAGTGCTGCAACATGCAGTAAGCGTTTCAGTTTGACACACAAACCTCTATGTTACAAACCACAAATCACTTGATGGTTAAACTAGTTTTAACCCTCTGGGGTCTGAGGGTTTTTGGGGCCCTGGAGAAGTTTTGACATGCCCTGACATTTGTGCTTTTTTCAGTTGTTCATAAACATATATAAATGACAAAAGTGTCATTACACTGTATTCAGCACAAACTAGGCTACCATAATATGTGAGGAACATGTATGTACATGTTTGTATTTTTGAAGGAATAACGTTTATGCGTGGTTATTGAAAAAACAAAAAACTTAAGTCACTGAAATAAGGCCAAAAAAATAATATTATATATGTGTTCACAAGACTTCTGGGTATTGGAGGTTGTAGACTAGAGTTTTTGCTTCAAAATGATGTAAAAAATTATGCTGCCTACTAGTTCATATAAAACAATAGAGAGATTTAAATTTTGTAAGACACTTTTTGTCAAGAAACACAGTATGCGTGGAGGCGTGAATCATCATGACATGACATGTCATTTACACGTGAGAAGACAAAAGAATCGCATAATGACCTGAAATGACCCTCTGTGATCATGTCTCAAGCTCATCATGGTGTATATCAAACATACAGAAAAAACAGCAATACTGTGAAGTATTATTACAATTTAAAATTATATAATGTTTTTCTGTAATGCAAAGTTTCTGAACAGTTAAGTTACCTCTATGGCATTTCATATAGGCTTTTAGCTTAAAATTATGCACATTTGGAGAAATATTGATGGATTCTCATATGTTTATGTCAATTTTCTATACAGAGGAGTAATATTTATTCAATATTTATTGTCATCACTATGAACACTGGATACTGTGTTTTCAATTCATACTTGCAGCCGGAGGCCGCTCTGTGCACCTTTAGTCCACAAATTAATTTAAAGAGGAACAACCATGTGACTCTCCAGGAACTAACAGAGGCTTCCAGATATCGCTATAATATGCAGATAAACACTTTGCGACGATGTATACATGTATTGCCTTAGAATTTGCGTCTGAATAGCGCTCCCTCTGTGGGCGTGGCCGCATTAGCAGATAATGAGCTGAATCACGGACTGCTGACATGGCTCTCTTTTCATACAGATTACATAAACACAGAATTTTTGTTTTTGTTTTCGATTTAAAACCTGACATTTCAACGTTTCTTTAGACATAAGTCTCATTTTTGTGTCATTAGTATTCATAAGTTACAGTGACGAGACAAGAGACGAGAGATCACGCATCATGTTAGTTTTCTTTATTTTGAAAAAAGCACAACATTTTGTTTTTACTTTGAGTGTACACAAATAAAAGAAGATATTCCACAGATTAAAATGGTGTATAACTCTTAATTGTATGTGCAACATTGACAGAGTATTTTGAGTCTCTTTCACACTGGTAAGAAAAAACCGAGGTGGCATCGCCGGCGTGACCGCCAACCCGAGGGAGTTAAATCAGATAAAACAGCCTCAACCTTCCCAACATGACTGATGAGGAAAACAGGAGGAACATTGTGCCATTGTCATGATCCCTGCCTGTTCCCTGTGTCTCCATTGTTTTGTTAACCTCATGTTTCCACTCTGCCACTCTTTGCCACTCTGCCCCCTTTGTTTGTTACCATGGACACTTATTGGACCACACCCCTCTTGTTACGCTCATCAGCCTGGTTCACTCATTCATTCCCTGCAAAGTCTAGTGTTCTGCTGCAGTTCTGAACATTTCCCTGGTTTCTAGTTTCTTGCATTATTGTCTGCCTGTGTGTACCTGCCTTGTTGTTACGTACTGCTCTGAGACAAGAATGGTTGAGAATCCAAATGCAGTTTATTAAAGGGTGATCCACACTCGAGGACAAGAAACAAGGGTCAAAAATATACAGAAAGGCAGTCCAAACAAACAAATAAGGTAGAAACACACAGGCAGACAAGGGGAATCCAAGAGACAGGCAAAAATCCAAAAAACAAGAAACCAGTGAAATGCTCAGAATTGCAGTAGAACACTAGACAATACTTAGCAAAAAAAAAAAAAAAGTGAAATGTTCATCAGGTTCACCTCAATTTTACTGTTGCATGTCTCATATTGGTATGATGTATTCAATTCTAAATATTTTGTTTTTATCTTTGTTATAGAATTTTAATAAAATGTTTTTTTTCCTCTCTCTTTTTTTCTACAGGCCGTGGAGGTAAAGGGTACGATATGTTGTGCAGGCAAAACACTGAAGTCCTTGTAGTGGAAGATGTTACTTTCCCCCGAAAAGACCCACCAGCGATAGCCCAGAAGACAGTTGCTGAAATCCATCAAATGGGCTCTTAAGAATCTGCTGAGGTTTTTTCTTAATAATTGAAGACAGTTTCTGAAAATATGTACATGTTTGTTAGAGTTATAGTTGTTTTTGTTAATATTTTTGTTCATATTTCATATTTATGTTTTTTTGTGCAGAAGAAGTGGATTAGATACAGTGCTGGTCTTTAATTCATAAAATTAGCAAAAATCTAACATTTCATTGAAGGAAATGAATTGAAAGTGGAAAATCATATTATGAAAAACATTTTTCTCAAACACATTGCCCCCTTTTATTCGATACTTTTTGCAACCTCATTTTCCCAAGATCATGTAGAAGATTTTATTATGGTAAAATTTAGTATAATATAGCATAATATGATGTGTTATACTTCACAATTATAATCATATGAAGAGTATGAGGCCTGTACATGTGTAGAGAACATGACAGCATTGAGGCCTGTACATGTGCTTCCAAGAAAAAGCTTGCTGAACTCATAAGAAATTTGAATCTTAAAGAATGTGTCTAAGTATGGAAAATTCTATTTTAGGCAAGAAGAATGAGGTAAATATGATCCCATAACTTGGCCTCAGCTTATATCACATAGTATAAATATGAGCTGAAAACAAGGAACGGGCAGTTGTTGTCTCTGCAGACATAACAGCTCCGGCTTTGAAATAAAGCGTGTATTCTGTTATGTTTTTACAAAAAGAACCACAACACTAACAGCTCTGCTCTGAGTCTTCACCTATAATGCCTGATGAGTTTGGAGAACACCTGACAAGAGATCAGAGACCATTCCTTCATACAATTTCTCCAGATCCTTCAGATTCCAGCTCCATGTTGGTGGTTTCTATAGGGTTCAGGTCAGGGGATTGGGATGCCTATTGCAGAAGCTTGTTTTTTTTTTGCTCAGTGATCCATTTTTGTTTTGGTTTTGATGTTTTTTTTGGATCATTGTCCTGATGGAAGATCCAACCAAGACCCATTATAAGATTTCTAGCAGAAGTCGTCAGGTTTTGATTTTTTATCTGTTGGTATTGATAGAGTCCATGATACCATGTATCTGAACAAGGACCTTGCAGAAAAATAGGCTGACAACATTAAAGATCCAGCAGTACATTTCATTTTACACAGGGGGTACTTTTTTATCCCTGTGTGCACCAAACCCATCTTAAGTGTTTGCTGCCGAAAAAGTAACTGACACTACTGGAACTTCAAACAAGACAGGTTCTATGGTCAGATGAATCAAATAAAAATTAGCTCTGAGCTGTGCAAGTGAAGCTCTTATATGTGCAGCTCCGTGAACGGTGCAAGAGCTTCTTTCATCCTGACCGAAACATCTCAGTGGATGAAAGAATAGTAGCTTCCAAAGCGCGGTTCGGTCTGAAGCAATACCACAGGACAAGCCAACCAAATGGGGGTATATGCTCTTTGTACTCGCAGATTCATGACTTGGATATACATGGGATTGTTTTATTCATGAGGGAAAATCCCCACAGCTCAAACCCCACAGAACAAGGGGCTGAGCTATAAATCTGTAGTAGCTTTAGTCAATCACAATGTCTTGAGTACCGGCTACAAGCTCTATGTAGATAACTTCTACACAAGCCCAATCCTCTTCCGGGATCTCCTTAAAAAAACGCCTATGGGTCCATCAGAAGCAACAGGCTAGGCTTCCCCCAAACCACCTTAAATAAACTGTTTGTTTTGTTGAATGGAAGGACACAAGAGAAGTTATGATGTGCTCCTCCTTCCATTCAGCTAACGGAAACCAGAGCAGAGGAGGGTCAAGACACCTGATGGGCAATGGGCAAAAAAGACAGGTCCTCATTCCTGCTGCAGTGTCCAACTACAACAAGTCAGTAGAATTAATTCTCTGTTGTGTTTTGCAAGAAAATGTGCAGAAATGTTTAGGTTTTATATATTGTTTTGCTTTCCACACAGGAAAATGGGAGGTGTTGACATGTCTGATGCCCTCATTGGATATTATATTGTCCTTAGAAAAAACAGAAAGTGGTACCGGTCTCTCATGTACCATTTTGTGGATGTCGCTGTTGTAAATGCCTTCATTATTCACCAGCAGCTGACAGCAATAAAAAAAAAAAGGCAAAAAGCCAGAGGGAGTTTCAAAAAGCTCTGGTCAGTCAACTTGCTGACTGGATGCTACCACCTGCTGAAAGTGCAGAATATGCCACTTGGAGACACCAGTCTTCTGCCCTGCCTGTGATGCTGCTCTGTTTCCTGCCACAGCATGAATGCTTTAACAACTGGCATTACGAGTTGTAAATAGTTGTATATAGTTAAGTCATGTAGTATTAGTATAAATATGCATGTATATAGTTATTTATACTAAGAATGATAGTGTGATAGTAGTAGTTATTGTGTATGATCATATTAGAAATTTATATTTCGTATATAAGTTTTAAAAAGTTGTAAATCAATCTGTGTTGTGTAAATCAATTCAGTTGTCCATTAGGAACCATATAAGCAGCATGACTGGTGGACATTGTTAGTATAGCGACTGAAATCTCATTTTTTTTGACATATCAATGTCAAACTTCTTTAGACTGATCGCTTTTAATTTGACATGAAATTAAATGTAACTAATTTTTGTTTTAATAAAATATAAATAAATATTTCAGTACTTATTACAGCTTACATAGTGTAATATATAGCTAAGTGCAAATAGCGTCCCTTGTTGGCAACCGCTATTTACACTAGCTCCACCCACCAATGCCTGGTTGGGCCACTCAAGATTTAAAAGAGATTCACAAAATTCAATGTCTTCAGTGGTGCAGCAGTAGCGAGTAGGGATCGGAGTTTTGGTCTTTTAACGCGATTGACGCAGGTTCGAATTTATAAAGCGCGTGTATGCTAAAATCCATGACAACGTTCATATTTATAAAAATGGACTTTGACAAGTCCTAAGCAGTCAGAGTACTGCAGGTATGTGGAAATCTAAGCAATTCTTGCCGCTCACTGTTCTCAAGTACAGGATTTGGATGTTGACTGGTTGATGGTTCGCAAATGTAAGGTTTTTTTTTTATGTATAAACTGTTTATGTAATAAAATATGTTTTCAGTTTGTGTTGTCCCTTATCAGTGCAAAAATATCACAAATTAAAAATGATTCATATTGTCCAAACCCCACTTTTCTAGGGCGTTCCCAAATTTTTGGAGGGCAGTTTATGGACACTGGAAAATGATAAAAATTTTCTATAAAACATTTCGAGGCCCATTATTATCTGCAGGTCCACTGCAGCAGATTCAAAAGACTGTGCTCAAGTGAATAAGCAGAACATGTGCTTGCTACTTTGAACAAATCAAAGTTCTCCATTACCTAGAGAAAAAAATCAGCTGATGATTTTGAAAGCCTGAAAAATCACGAGTCCTCACAAACAATATGCAGATCTTGCCAAAGTGACACTTGCACAAGTGATAATCTTCAACAGATGCTGTGCAGGAGAGGTCTCAAAAATGATCAAAAATCATTGTCCTGATTAATAATTGACATTTTATTTTATCAGGGAACGTTTTTACCAAAATGGAAAAATTAAACGGAGGACTGAAACAGTTGAAACTGATTTCTGGATGAGTTGAAGATATGGATAGAGAACCTGGCCTCATCTTTGATGTCCTTCAAACATCTGCTCCTGGTGAGGGAGAACCATTACAGGATGTACCTCGATGGTGCTACTGTACAAGATGAGGGAAATGCCATCAGATGTTGAAAACAAATGTCACATAAGCACGTTGCCCCACATGTCTGTACATTTTGGATGAGCACGTATTGTGCTTGTCACGCCGGCTGAGCAACGGCATCCATGCCCTCCATGAACCTTGGGATGACAACCGGGAATACCGCCATGCTGCTTATAGAAATTTTGGGGCAGATGTGGTCATCTCCAGCTGCTGTGTGTGCACAATACGTGATAAATACCCAGACCCAAACGGTCAGTAGGCTACACTGGTTTCATAGCTGATGTTTGTGTAGCACATGCTGATGCCACTTCAATCATATTCTCCTATAAACGGGTGTTTATTTATGTTCAAAGGACTTATTACTTTTTTAGTTGTTTATTTTACGTTACATTGTAATTTGGATTAATATGTTCCATTACCTTTGTTAAACTTTGGTTTTCCTCCATTCAGTTGATTATTTTTGTGTTACAGTATAATGTATTGTTCCATAGTGCCTTTATAAGGACTTGCTTGTCAGAGTGGAAGTGTATATAAAAGCAGTGTTTTTAAATAACAAATGGATCAGGTATAAAACAGGTATTTAGGATGGTTGTTTTACATCTGTCTGTTTTTATCAAGCTAAAAACATGCTTCCTTGAATGTCTGATGCACAAAGACAGACAGAGGGAACATAGTCCTCATCTGAAGTACATGACCACATCATTTGCATAAACAGTATAATTGTTAATATTTTGAGATTATCAATGATTATGGTAGCTATCTGTAACATTTACTAAGAGAGAATCCACTTGCATGCACACTTTTAATAGCAAAACTCCACATGAACAGACAAGAACATCTGACCCAAAACATGAGCATGATCCACCACAAAAACGACGACTAGCAAAGCACAAGAGAAACACAGGAGCTATATATACACAGGGCAAACAGGCTTAACAAGGAAACAAGATACACCTGGGGAGACTAATCAACATGAAAAACTACATAACAAAAACTACATAAAAACATGAAAATTACATAATCAAAAAATTAACACATATCTATCTATTCATACCTAACTTTCTAAACAATATACAATCTAATGTTTTAACTATGTTAAAATTATGTTTATGGTCACACTTTTAGTGAACATGACTACATCTGGAGGTTTAATGTCTAGATGTAAACATGCTCACCCAGACACGCAGGCAGTTCTTAAGGAGAAGAAAGCTGAGCAGAAAGATGGTTCCCTGACAGCTTCCTCTCATCCGCTATTGCTACAGTATGTCATCCTCACTTTCGTCTTGTCCCTGGCTTTTCTCCTCCTCTAGGAGATCATCTGCTGCCACACAAATGTTGTGGAGGATGCAACAGGCACCTTCGAGGCGAACAGAGGCCTGATCTTCTGGGCCCTCAAGAAAATGTCACGCCAGCAATTCTTTAACATCCCGAAGGTGCTTTAAATAATATTACTTGCCTGTTGTACCGGGCTTCAACTTGGGATGTCAATCAAAATTCATGTAGAAAATATTTGGTGTATTTTATGAATTTTGGTGTATTTAATGAGTCATGGAGGTAACAATTTGCTGTATCTTCTGTGTGTTTCTGAGAGAAAAAGAGAGTGTTTTTACTTGCAACAGGCTGGGGATATGGTGTCACGAAGCCCATGTCCTGCGCAGATCACCAACGTACGCATCTGTAAATGCGCCCTGGGCATCACAGGTGTCCTGCAGTATAATGGAAGGAAATAGTTTTCTGTTGATGTAAAAGTTTTTGTGGCTCTGCAGGAGGAAGAATCCTGATGTGGCATCTATCAATGGCACCAGCAGCACAGCCAAATGCCTCATGATCTCAGCAAGGTGAGCAAAGCCGACCCCCACCTACTCCATCTTCTCTGTTTTGGGGAAATTAATAACTTTGTGGAGGATGGTCAGTATTTAGTCCACAATGTTGTGGACCATCCTGCAAGCTGTTACAAGTGGCATGTTGAAGATGTTGAAGTAAATGCTGTAGGACGCTCCACAGGCAAGTCAGTAAACTGTGACCAGAACTTCAACTTCATGGCTCCATCCATGGGCTTTTTGATGGGGCGGCATCTGGACCAGCATGTTGATGCTGTTTCTGGAGAGCCTGAGGACTGGTTTTAAATCATCCCAAAAGAAAAAATACTTTCCACTGTTAAGACCTCAGTCCCACCAGACTAATAATTGAGTCTATTTCATTTTTTGCTTAAAATGCCATAGACAATACGTGGGCCAAACCAAAAATGAACACAAAGACGTGCATGAACACAAATGCACGTTTTCATGCATGCTAGTTTCATTGCGATCCACATGAGAGGGAGATACATTTGCAGATTTACAGGCAAATTAACAAAGTATACTGTAGAGTACATGTGAATTCAGAGACTTAAACTGGTCAAAAGAATATAGACAGAAAAATAACAACAGTTTTTATTAGAAGTTTCAGGCTTGGTTGTTCTTATTCAGTCTCTGCTCCACACTCTGATCAACAAAGAATGGTTGCAGGTCCATACAGACCGCCCATTAAACGCAAAAGTAAGCATCAATGTAATAAAAACAGATAGTCTATTAAGACAAATAACACAGATGTTTTTTTTTGTTTTGTTTTTTACAACAATTACAGGCTCGCACTGCCTAAACTCAAAAAACTATCAAATTGATTTATGGATTTAATTTACCTGGTCCACTATTTGGGGAAGGTGACAACTAAAATTCAGGACAACCAACCCATTACATTCCAGAGGCTCACATGTCTTTTAACAGTGAAACCAGGTGGTACAAATGTTAGAGAGTAATGCCCAAAATTGTTATTTTACCACCTAACTCATATTAGAACAACATTATTAGACAATTATTGATGATACAATCAAAATAATCCGTGAACAAACAGACCAGGGGCAGGGCCAAAGCCAGGGATGTATTATTACCAAGGTCCCAAATTTGCCATAGTTAGAAGGGTTTGGGGACATAAATCCTGCCTACTTTGATTTGATTGGTCACCTCAAATATTTGACAGACCTCACTGCTAAGACAGCTCAGATGAGAAGTTTGGTTATTAACTTTGTTCTGTACAATATCAAAATTGTTTTATTGAAAGGTCTCTCCTTTATTCCTACTCCTTTTACGAGTAGGAATAAATGCTTACAGACAGTTAATTGGAGTTATAAAGCTTTTCTTAACTTAACCATGCGTAAAAGAAATGTTTTGAGAGAGCTCCAGAAAAATAGAAACATTGTTTTTAAACTGGCAGATAAGGACAACGCTAGTGATCTTGGGTAGAGACCAGTTTATATGGGAAGAACAGAGGCAGCTTCCAGTGAGTGAACATTATCATCCAATAGAAGAACCCATTTTTCTCTTCTAATAAAATTATCAGTGGAAAACAAAAAGAATATCTCCTGGGGGACGTCCTCCTAGACCCAGGAGATTCGATTTGCTCCCTAAGATACACAAAGAACCCAAGAGTTGAAGTTTTCCATCTGAAATCCCACCTGGGAGACCTATAGTTTCTGATTGCAGCAAAACTTAATTTATTGTACGGTACAAAATGCTTGGATAAACACAATTTAAAGTTACTATAAATAAATGTAACAAAAATGATTTTGAATTTGACTCCAAATTTAAAAGGAATGGCCATGGGAAAGAAGTTCGGCCCTTCTTATGCAAATGTCTTCATGGCCGATCGGGAGGAATTGGCCGTAACTTTTTCAGCCAAAAAGCCTTTTGCATATTTCGGGTTCCTTGATGACAGCTGGGGTGTCTGGACACACTCAAGGGACGATTTCACTCTTTTCACACATTTGAATGCACACCAAACCTCCACAAGAATCAAATACATGATTGACGCACGTGAGGTCAATTTTCTAAATGTAGTGTCATTTAAGGGCCCTACAAACAAACCTTTTGGATTTTAGGGTTTATTTCAAACACACATTAGACACTTTGGTACAAAGTAAAGTATATTCTCCTCCACCCAAGGGCTGAGTGGGTAAATGTAAATGTTACATCTCTTTAAAATGGGTAATGAATAGATTCACTAAACATATTTTAACACTGCTAAGACCTCTGTCCCATCAGACTAACAACTGTGTCTATTTAATTTTTTTATTTAAAATAAAAAAGACAATATGTGGGCCAAACCAAAAATGAACGATGCGTCTGTATATGCCAATATTGCACATAAAATTGAGAAACATAGACATATGGTTCAACATTTATTAACCCATGGAACGTTTATATGGTTTAGAGTGAATCAAAGGAACATATCTCTCACCTTTGTCAAGGAGGTACAATAATAATTAAAATCTTAATCTATATAAAGCAGATTGACCTGTATTTTTGGGCTAGCTCTTAGTGGTCGGTATCAGGAAGGACTGTGCATTACCAGTTTTGGAACCAGACCTTGGAATTTTCTTTCCCTTGACCAAAATAGGCAAGGGACTTTGTTCATGTGAAATCTATTTTAAGAATGTTTTTAAAATGGTAGGTGTGTGTTTCTTTAGTTTTGCTTGGCCCCCAACAATCTCAGTGTGTGATGCCTCTCCAATGTCTTTCACATCATGACACTTAACTTCTACCAGGCCATAGTGAGGTTCTTCATTTGGGTCCACCACTTTGCCATCTGGACTGGCACCAATATGTGGAGCATGGGGGAGGATGATGAGTCCACATGGAAGAACATTGACATCAAAGGTCTCAGTGTAGCACTGAAGAACCTCTGGCTCAAGTTCCACTCCTCTACACGTTGATTTGGTCTGGGGGAACCTTTAATGATCCGTCTGGCAAGTGTCTGCAGTGGATTCTGATCTCACATGAGCAGCTTCAAAAGAACTTGCTTCCTGTAAGCCGTACACAATGAAATTTTTCAATGTACTTAAACAATAAATACATGAAAAATATATTTTCTTTGCATAAGGGAAAGCACCTTCTATAATGGATGTGTACTTTTACACATGTGTAGCTGGACGAGTTTACAAAGGCCATTTCTGCTTGGAATCTGTGGAACTCTGTCTTTCTGTCTTTTGGAACTCTGTCTTTCTGAGAATCCGAATGGTTAACTATAATCAAGGAAAATGTATCATAATATGTATCCCATATTATGAATTGTGCATTAAATGTAGTATTGATTACTGCATAATTCACACACCATATTTAATCTTTCATTAGCTCTTGAATTATTAATGTCTTCTTCACAAAACATAACATACCTCAGGTGTCTTCCATAGCATATGAAGGACTTGATAAATCTGTTGTTTTTTTTTCATTGCCAAAACACTGTATACCTTGTCAATGCTCAGTCTATGACAAACAACAATGCAGATATTTCACGTATTAGTGTTTCAAATAAATCCAGCATCTAACAATCATTTAATTACATTCCAATAGTTTCTGATTATACCCATGTCCTCATGTAACACACCTCACTCTAGGTTATGCTGTTATTAAATATGTTTAATTAGCATAGTGAAGCCTCTCATCCATTGACTTCCTTTCAAAAAACAGTCTCTGGTCTCATGGTGTGTTCAAGACCACCTGGGAAGTTTGTATTTACGAGGTGGTAAGTCGTGTTTACGATGGTAGGTGCGTTCAAGTCACTTTTGTCGGAGTATGTCGGTGTCCCTTCTCTAAATTAATTACACAAAATAACAACACTTCTACTTCTAGAAAATGTAGAGCAAAGAATGTGCACTGGTTGTATGTTTTTAATTAATTTATGAAGCCATTGTAACTTTATCGTTACATATTATATTGTTATATTATGATGCTATTGTATTTTCTGCAGGGAATTAGATTACTTTGTTGTAAATAGAAAAGCCTGACAATGTCACTGCTAAATACCTAAGTATTGTGGTATTTCCTCATGTTTCTCACTGACACGCCCCCAACTCCTATAAATCGGGACTTAAAGAAAATCCTGAGTTTCCCACTCCTATTTACGACATTGTGGTGGCGTTCATGTGCGTTCAGCTCATAAATATGATCTTTCCGACATGACTTGAATGCACCATCATTCCCTGCCTACCGCCGGGGGCAGAGCGTTAGCATTAGCCCTTACATTTTTTTGGCTTGAAGTTGCAGGCTTGTCTTCCAGTGGCTTTGCTGGAAGTTTTTCATGAGAGAGATGTGCAAAATGTGATGAAAAAAAAAATTAAATGAATCAAATGAAAAAATTAAAAGAAAATTAAATGAATCTACAAAAAGAAAGTCAGATTTTTAACATCTTAATAACTGAAAAACTACCTGGATGTCTTCATGTAGGGTTCTTTAAATGTAAAGTTCACAGAATGTCAAAAATAAAAAAAAATTGGGGTCCTTTTAACATCTTTTTATTTTATTGATTAAAAAAAAAAAAAAAAAAAAAAACAGAACAGAGCAGAACAGAACAGAACAACCTAAGAAACAAACAAACAGCAGAAATGTACTTTGGAAGTTTTTTTTTTTTTTTCATGAAACATAACCATAACATTATAATAATGTTCTCTCTCTTTGTGTGTTTGTGTTGGATTTTATTATTTATGAGGGCATTTTATATGAATACACGCAACACTAGGCGGACATTTTGTATTAATTCGGGCACTGTAGAAGAGATTCTACAGATTATATATCTACTGATTAGCATGCACACGCATGAATATCGCAGCCTTTGAAAAAAAATAACATTGCTTGAAAAAAAATAATAATAAAAGCTAAAAAAAGTAAATAAAATGACACCACACCCTTTTTGATGACCCCTGTTTTTCAACCCGAGGCACTCATGCGCAAGTGGAAGTGGGTGAAATGCCTTTAGCAGTGAGACGTCAACAGTTGTCTATTGTATACTGGGTAACATTGAGCATAAGGAATCACACCCTACTACATATGTATTTCATGAATGCTGGGAACATACTCAAGGAAGTAATTGCAGTATGGGATGGATAGGTACACAATTAGCCCAATCAATGGGAATGGATCAGAGGAATTATAGCCAAACTGTGACATTGCCTGCTATTCCTCCATGGAGGTTTCCAATGCCCTATATAGACATTCAGTTACACAAAGAAATTAAGGAGAATGAGAAAATATCAGAAGAATATGTTGTTCGGCAATAGATGGTAAAGAAGTATAGAGATATAATACATATTTTTATCTCAGGTAAAACTGGAGCAGCTGTATTTATTCCAAAATATCAGAGTACCATCAAAAAGAACAACAGATAATTTATCAGTGTTCACTGTTGAATTAGTTGCAATTCTCCTTGCTTTACAGTGGGTGGAGAAAATGAATATTGAAATAGCAGTTATATGTACTGATTCTATGGCAGCCCTGGGAAGTTTACAATCTGGTCACTCTGATAGTAGACAAGATATTGTATTTGAAATTTTACAGTCATTATACAGGCTAAATAATAAAGGAAATGAAACTAGATTTCTTTGGGTTCCGGCACATGTAGGGGTGGAGGGAAATGAGGTGGTAGATATTCTGGCAAAGAACTCACTTAAAAGCAGAAATGTAGAGATTCACATTGATATGAGTAAATCAGAAGCAAAAACATGTATTCGTAAGGCGGCACATGACATCTGGCAGAAGCGTTGGGAAAGAGGAGGGGAGACACCTGTTTCAGATTCAGAAAAAAGTGGGAAAAGGAGATTGGAATTCAAGAAGGAAAGAATCATCATTAATTTTTAGACTTTGCATAGGACACACAGGGTTAAATTATAGTTTACATAAAATCAATAAACATCCTACAGGGAAGTGCAATAAGTGTAATGAACTAGAAAAAGTTGAACATGTTCTCATAAATTGCATAGCATATAAAAATAAAAGACAAGAGTTAAAGAATAAGATGAAGGAAATGGAGCATAATACAATATCATTAGAAAATATTCTGGCTAAAAAAAGTGGACAAATTCCTATGCAATATGCTATATTGAGGTTTTTAAAGGAAACAGGAATTGATTTCAGAATATAGTTTTTTTTATTATTATTTGTTTGATTGTTTGTTTTTCTCATTTCCCATCGATGCTCCACACTCCAGTTCAGTTGGTGGCAGTAACGCACCATAAGCTGGTCTGCCAACCGCCATTAAAACAAGAAGAAGAAACAGACACAGTGACACCTAGTGGTCTTCTGTAAACCATGGCAATTCAAAACATTCAAATTGTGTGACAATGTGGCTCAGTCTGGGTAACTTCATCCCCCATGGCTGCTGATTGTTGGGACAACAAGATTTGAGGTGTCAGAACACTTATAAAGCTTTGAAATTTGCTCCACCTGGCCTTTCATAACAACGATTATGAACAAGCCATAGCTGTAACAAGCTAATTGAGGTCTGAGAGATTGGTAAAAGTTATCTCAGAGCCAACCGCACAAAAAACACAACCAAAGTGAGTAGAAGATTAACTCTAAGCAAAATGCAATCAGGCTATATAAGATAGCTAACTGCTTACCTTCCTCTGTATCCACACCGGACTTGATGCCTGTCAACACCCTATTTCTGATCATTTATAGAATCTTCTCGCCAAACGCATCCTAAATTATGTGTGATCCACCACATGTCCTCATCTGTCCTCATCCATCCACATGAGACCCATTTTTACAGCTGTCTCAGCCCACTTGTTTGGTGCACACAGGGTTCGGATGGTATGGTTCACACTTATTCAAATGAACAATCACACCAGGGTTTGTTTTAATCCAACCAAACCTTATTGTTAGATTCATTTTGTGTATGTAACTATTTGACGAGTAGTTAACGGTTATCAAGTTAAGTCAACATTCATTTTTAGTGGTGATGTTGAGAAATACAGAATTTTACTTCAGTTAGTAACATAATTACTATATAATGATGTGTATCATTATGGAGATTTAAAATAACTTGTATACTGTACAATTCTGGTTTGAATCCTACACTGCACATACTGTACAACATTTGCTTGAATCCCACACTGAGCAGCCAGAAACAACTGTGACGAGGAACTAAAAACTCTTGGTGTCTTGATTTGCCTTTTCTCATTAAATGTTTATTTTTTTATTCAGTCAGAAAGCAGGAAGAAGTTATTAAATGCTACAAAGAAGTACTAAAGACTTTCAGGAAATTGAGGACAATGTCTGCAGCCTTCCATCAACAGACAGAAGAACTATTGCATCCACTGCTTCAGTTGCAGAGCTTTCAAAAGCAGATCCTGGTTTTTACCAAGAGATAAACAATCTGACATGAAAAACTCTTCTTGATTTTGCAAAAAGGTCCAATGCAACAACATCTACTATTACAGAGCAAAAAATAGAAGATAGAAAACAAATAAATGAGCTCCTGTCCTTGCAGTATAGTTATATAATTAAGGCTTGGTTGATGCTTAAAGTCTGACCTATACCTGTTTAAATTGTAAAGTCTCTAGTTTCACTGTCATGTTCTGTTTGGAAAACTAATTTTTCTGAGAAAACATCTGAAAAAAGCATTGTTACACTGTATTTGCTCTGTTTAACTATAACAGACCTTTTAAAGGATTACTTCATAATTTACTCACCCCCATGTCATCCAACATGTTCATGTCTTTCTTTCTTCAGTCGAAAAGAAATGAAGGTTTTTGATTGGAAACATTCCAGGATTATTCTCCTTATAGTGGACTTCAATGGCCTCCAAACGGTTGAAGGTCAAAATTACAGTTTCAGTGCAGCTTCAAAGGGCTTCAAACGATACCAGATGAGGAATAAGGGTCTTATCTAGAGAAACGATCGGCCATTTTTAAAAAAAAATACAACTGTATATGTTTTATAAACACAAATGATCGCCTTGCATGTGCTTCCACTTTCCATATTCTTCAAAAAGCTTACGCTTTATGTCCTACGCCTTCCCTATTCAACTTATGGAAAAAAACGGAACTGGCGCCGCGTTCATTCAGTAAGTAGAATAGGGGTGAGTAAACTATCAGGAAATTTTATTTGTAAGTGAACTAATCCTTTAACATTAAATATTTTGAACAAAGACAGTAGCCAGGTCCTCCACACTGACATAAATATAGGAAATGCCTAAGTCAATGAGACAGTGTACACCTAGGTCAACTACAGGCACTGATTGCTATTTTTCAATGTCAAAATAAACATCTGAGTTTTTCAATATCAGTGGAAATTTTTCCAAAGCTGTGTCCCATGTCAATGCCCTCCATAACTACAATCATAGATTTCTGGTATTTGGTGCCCTTGTAAGTAACAGCTGGTGTCACTAATGTGGCCTCCTGGATGCCAAGCTTATATAAGTGACTCAAATTTATTAGCTTGTTGCATTTGAAGACTTGGTGTGAGGAGGCTGTCAGCGTGAAGATAGGCTTGCAGAAGCTGGTGTTTCTCTGTGCTTGCTTTCAAAACGCAATGTCCACCTCTGAATTAGTGGACCAAAATGAAGTAGGAGTTCTGGATAGTGCAGTAATGGTGCTTTGGTTTCAGTGTTGTATTTGGAAACAGTGAGACAATATACTGCTCAACGAGAGCTTTTAAATATGCTACTTGGTTAGCATGTATTTTGGGGGTTATTTCTGAAAGCTGCAGGCACAACTGCCAAATCTCATCCTCCAGTAGATTTTTTTTTATGCAAACACATATTAGCAGTGGGAGTAACCGGAGCAAACACCAGTTTTGAGCTGCATTACCACCCATCTTTTGACTGTCTGCTCGAATTTCAGATGGTTTATTGTTTACATTGGCCCCAGCAGATATGTTCCTATTCAGCTTGTTGTAAAGTGAAATGTTTTCCCACAGTGATGAGCCTCTTGATGTACAGAGACAGGTCTGTTGAAATGACACCTTCAAAAAAGTCGTCTTGAGCATGGTGGGAGTCCTGGGTCACATACATGGAAGTGTTTTAGGATATTAAACACAGAGTCATTTTATGCCATGAACATCAGCTGACTGAGGATTCCTGGCAAGCTCATTAACAGAGTTCTTGTAACTTTGCTTAACTAGAAATATTTACTTTTTATAAAGTTACTAACTGAAGTATCTCCAGCTATTGCAAACACTGCCACTTGTATTATTTGACCACTGTCCAGCTCAACTCCTCATGACCAGGAGGGGACATGTTCAGTTCACTTAGTTTTGTCGTGGCCACGACATATTATAACGTTTATATGTCGACTTCATTATGTTGAGGGAACAACATCCATTTCTCATGGCCACAAGTTAAATGTGTAAACAACCTGTGCAACCATAGCAACCTGGAATTATCAGAAATGGATAAGATTATAATATTTATATTTAATTAAGAAAAAGCACGGAATAAAGCAATGATTATATGAACCTTGCATTGCATATTACAATGCATATTATATTATATTATATTGTGCGCGATGTTGCCTAAACAGCATTCAAATGAAGTTTGGTATTATCAGTTATAATAATGGTAAAAGGACAGCCTATGTAAGAACATAAAATAATATAGTCTAGGCCTACAAAAAAAAAAAAAAAAACATT
Organism: Chanodichthys erythropterus; assembly: GCF_024489055.1. NCBI lineage: Eukaryota > Metazoa > Chordata > Actinopteri > Cypriniformes > Xenocyprididae > Chanodichthys > Chanodichthys erythropterus. The sequence goes on along the minus strand of NC_090228.1, from coordinate 39,682,635 downwards.
TTATCCATTCCATCTCACAGCCTTTTTAATTCATTCACTGATCATGTCTTTCTTTGTCTATCTATCTTTCTTTCTAATACCTATTAAACCAAAATAAAATGAAATATATAGTCTAATACGTTAAATTCCTGTAAATGAACTTCCTGTAAAATTCTTGTGCGCCTACAGAAATAAAATAAAATCAAAGCTTTTATATAGGATATATACAAATAATAAACAAAATATTCTTTTAACATAGGCTATAGCCTATTAATAGTTAAACATTTTTTGAACGTCATTCGAATGCTGTCACAGGCACAAGGGGCTACGAGTGAAAACAGATGCTCATAAAGCTACTGTAGTCTACAGAATTGTTACATGTACTGTGTCCTGTGACCTAGTTTTTCCCCAGTCTGTCTGATTAGTTCATTTGATCCACCTGTGTCTCGTTCATTATCCCATCACCTTGTTTAGATCCTCTTGTTAGTCACTTGTATTTATACCTTGTGTTTGCCCTCACTCATCGTCCGTTCTCGTTTGTATCAACACGTGTATATGCTGTCTCACTCAGTTTGGAATTAAAGTATTGTTATATTCGTCATCTTCATCGTCGTTGTGTTTGTCCCTACAACCACACGTAACAGAAGAACGGACCAAAACAGTTTTTTCTTTTGCGGCATTTTTCTTCAGTTTTTATTTTTTGTTTTTCCTTCATGGCTCTACCCGCAGTCCAGCTCCTCTGCCTGGAGCAGGGAGACCGCTCGCTGGAACAGCACACCAGTGACTTTCTCCAGCTTGCGTGCCTGACTCACATCCCGGACCGCTCGCTCTGTATTTACTATCGTACCGGCCTGAGCGAGCGGTCCAAGGCACGCATTCCAGCGGGCGGTCCAACTGAGGATTTCGCAGCATACGTGGAGTGGGTGCTGGTAAACAACAACTCTCCTTTCACCATCGGCCCTGCTGAGGACGACACCAGCACCACTCCACATCCAGAGACCAACCATCCGCCATCGACGTGCACGATGGAGAAACGAGAGCCCACCGCAGACCGCGGAGATCAACCTGCTGGGACGAACGAGACCGAACCTGAAGAGAGGACGGAAGGAGTCGTCACCCCGGGGTGTGAACCGCTAGGTGTGTCTGACCAGGTGCGTGAGCCCGTTACATCGTGTGCTGTCGAGGGAGTGTTAGTGGAGTTCGAGGGCTGGGAAGAGAGCCCCAACCACAACATCACCACGGTGGATGGCATCGTCATGTCTACAGAAATCTTTCTGGATTTATTGGATGTGTTTGAGGAGGTAAATTTCCCTTGTCTTGTGTCCCCGCTGGTCCCGTCCAGCTCAGAACTGTGTGTGTCCCCGCTGGTCCCGTCCAGCTCAGAACTGTGTGTGTCCCCGCTGGTCCCGTCCAGCTCAGAACTGTCCGTGCCCCTGCTGGTTCTGTCCAGCCCTGTGTTCCCTCCCAACCTCCCTCTCCCGCCTCCTCAAACCATCTCATCTCTGCCTCCCCTGGGTACCCTTCAGCCTCTCATCAACTCCACGTAAACGCATGGATCCGACTCGACGCTTCAGGCCACCAGTGTCACCGTGGACTGAGGTTCTCCTGGCTCCGCCTCCAGCCTTCGAGTCCAACACTCCTCCGCGGCCTGTCGACGCTTCGCCTTCGCCGTGGCTCCTCCCTCCCTCGGCTCCACCGGATACCCTCAGCCTCAAGACTCCACCGGGCTCCCTCGTCCCACAGGCTCCGACTTGGTCAGACGTCGTCCAGCCTGCACCTACGGTTTCGCCTGGCTCCTCCTTCCCCCCGTCTCCTCCTTCGTCCTCGGTCGCACCGCCTCCATCTCAGTCTTCAGGTTCCCGGATTCCACCTCGGATGCTCGTCGTCCCGGCTCCAGCTCGGTCTCCAGATCCAGCAGTGTCGGTTGGGCTCTCCGGCATTCCAACTCCACCTGGATCACCATCATCGGTGGCTTCTCCATCGGCCGTCCCCAGGGTGGCGCCTCTCATCTCCCCACGATGGTTTTTCCTGTCCTCGACTCCACCCTGGGGCCTCTTCATGGTTGGTCTCTGGACCAACATCTGGCTCCTCCTGCTCCAGGCTTCCCCTTGGCTCCTCCCACCCTCCACTCCCCCTTGGACTATTTTTGTTTTCTATGGACTCTTGTTTGATTTTTCCTTTGCTCTTCGCCCTCCTCCAGAATCCCCGCCCCCCCCCCCCCCCCCTCACTCATCGTCCGTTCTCGTTTGTATCAACACGTGTATATGCTGTCTCACTCAGTTTGGAATTAAAGTATTGTTATATTCGTCATCTTCATCGTCGTTGTGTTTGTCCCTACAACCACACGTAACAAGAATAGTCATAAAATCTAAACTTTATTGGCATGATAGGGCATTTACAGTATTTACAAAATACAAATTAAGTAACACACAGAAACCGTGGGTGGTTTCTACCGCGACCACATAACACTATCTTGGTCACGAGCCACTTCCTCCTGTAAAAGGTTTACCTTTATAGATTCAGGAGGAGTCAGGTAGGCGTATAATATTTTCTTCTTAGATTATATTATCTCAGGGTCTACTTCTGATCACTACCGTACCTCCTAGGCCTACGGTTCAGATATCAACCAAGCCTACCTGGGTGGGGTGGGTTAGCCTTCCTTTCAGTGCACCACAGCTGGCTCTCCGCCCTTAGAGGACAGCTATGCCTGCTAATGCACTCCCACGGCCAACTCTGTTGCGACTGGTTGGCAACCTTGACTGAATTTGTAAAGTCCGTCGGGATATCTTTGTTAAAATTTCTTTTTCCAGACAGTCACTTCTGATACCCCAAATAAATTCTCACTCTACAACAATAAACAGACTGAGACAATACTATCAGAGTTTGAGGGCAGTCCTCATTCTCATTTTATTATTTCTTGCAAAGGCAAAAGCTAAAAACACCACTCTATGCCAGCTAAGCTGGAAGTTCCATGGGCCAGATAAATAATTACATTTTAAAGCTTACCCTCTTCTCTATTCAGTATATATTCTTCTCTAAGAAAATCATGTGTCTTCTTTGATCTTCTGAGGGTTGTGGTCTGGCGCCGACTTCCGCTTGCTGCTTGCTTGAATGCTCTTTCTTTCTTCAGCAAAACTACACCTGAGAGCTATTAGGCCCCTGTTTTTATATTCACTTTTGATGCACTTTATTTCTTCATTTATGCACATGTGGTTTCTACTTGTGTTATTATATTAGCTGCATGCATCAATTGCTTTAATATTTGCATCTATCACCTGTTTTACTTGTCAATGCATTTCCTGTTTGCGTCAATGGCTTTAGCAATACACACATTTTTTATTATACATTTTAATCAGATTTCTACCTTACTAGACATTTATTTCCTAACTGTCTTCGTTTTTGTCTGTTACACACAATGCTTCTATCCCCCAGAACCCATGTTCACCTACACACATTATGCAACATTCGTCATCTTTACAGGATGTGGTATACACTCTCGAGCCCACAGCATGTATGTGTTTTCAAGTCACCTTATGAAAACTTAATAGACCCCAGAGATTTTCCAAGTTCAACAATTTTCTGCCTTTTATTTTATCTTTTAAAATCTCTATCAAATTATTTGGAAGAGAACACTCCATTTAATCAAAAATCACTAGGCCAGTGTTATATATTTTGTTCACTTGAGTACTTACAATATCCCAAATGTTTCCAACTATTTGTAAATCGTGAGAAAATTGCATTTTTAACCAAGGCTCTGGGACGTGTGAGGAGTCTGTCAATTGCGTCATACCCGCGTTACCCTCGGTTTCCAGTTTTATTTTGTAGAAACCATGGAAACACCAAAGACGCTTTAATATATTACACATTTTAATAGACAAGAGAACAACTGTTTTAATACATTTATAGACAGAAAACTAATTATTGTTATATAGCTCAACACATTTAGTTTTATTGTTTAAATCAATTTTCTTGATTTTTTTTGCGAGTACCATGCTTTACCATGCCTCAGAGAAAGACACTATTTTGTCAAGTAGCTAACATAGCATAATCAGATGCAGCTTTATTTTTATTAACAGTAATACCTAATTTTCTCCATCATACAATACGTTTTAAAATTAATTGCATGCCATTTATTTTTTGCACCGTCCGTTGAGGTGAAGACCACATGTGCCAAGATTCCACTCTCAAACTTGGCGTCATCAAGCTACACCTTTGTTTTGAATAGGCTTCTAGCGACCTCTAGTGGACAAAATTATTACATATTGCACCTTTAACAGAACTATTTATTTATTTATACATGTGTTTATTTGTGTATATGTTAATGTATCATGAACCATTTAACACATTTTGGCGCTGTCACACTCCTGACCATTTTTTTCCTGCACCATTGACCAGCAGGTGTCCTTATGTGCATTCAAAGCCTCAAGAAATGAAACGCTTTTCAACACATCTGGCTGGAAAGCTTCAAAGCTTCATGAAACTTCATCTCGCCATCTCTAGTTCTCCCTGTGATGGAATTGTTTAAGTTTGTTTATTATACATACTCTTTTGCATCCTCACCACACCTTTGTAATGCTTGGAGTGAGCAGGCAATTTTACACATTTTTGCTTGTTTAAAAAAATAAACAAGGAATGGAGACTTAATGTAATGAATTAAAGCATTATGGGTAGAATCTCTTGACAGTGTATTCTGATTCATCAACACAGTTTCACTGATCCTTTATAAACATAAAACCCAGGATAGAGCGGTTTAGTGAATGTGGTCTGGACTGTGAGGATGAGGCTCATTGTGTCTCCAGAGACGCTGTAGAAGGACAGAGTTCCTGCACTGTGATCCACATACACTCCTATTCTACTGATGATGGACATTACTGGGAGTGTAGTGTGTATGTTATTGTGACTGAATGAGTAACTGGAGGAAGAGCAGATCAAACTCCAGGACTGATCATTACATCCAAACTGACTCTCTCTACCCTGTCCCTTGCTATATGACACTGATATACGCACAATCCCACTCCACTCAATCTCCCAGTAACAGCGTCCACGCACACTCTCTCTACACAACACCTGCCACGCATTATCAAATCTTTTGGGATGATCAGGATACGACTGCTCTGTGTTAGTGTTAGTAATCACTCTGTTCCTCTCAGACAGATGGAGGCGTTTATTCACAGTGTTCAGATCCAGATTGAGCTGATGGGAATCTGATGGAGATAAAACACATCAGAATCAGGAATTATGAATCTGATCTTTTAATGTTTCTGAACTCTTCATGTTCAATATATCAGCAGTGTCTCAGTACAGTTTACCAGATATCCTGTGAAAATCATCATTTACATGATCAACTATAAAACTCTTGTCATGTTTTCTTGTCATCTCCTTCTATGGGAAGAACATGAACATGACCACAACATGACCACACTTTGAGTTTTTCTGCTTGTTTTCTTAGTGACTTACATTGTAGGAAGTCGTTCCTGGTTCTGGGAACAATGTTGCTGGAAGTGACTATGGAAATCAACAGACATGAAGAGTGTGATTATCATGTCAAGAGAAAACGATCCCTGCATCTGTTCCTAAGACATTTCTAACATGATCTTCTACATGATATGAGATGATGGAGGATCATTTCTGAGAGCAGATGAATCTCCAGGACTTTACCTTTGTCAGAGATCTTCTTCAGCTCCTCTTTGCAGAAATCCTCCAGTTTGTCTCTCAGCTGACGGACAGATTCTCTCACAACATCAAAAGAGGAGAGAGAACTGAAGGGATCGTCATTTACGTCTGTAGATTCAGGAGGAGCTGAGAGAGACTGGAAACTCTACAGAAAACAGAAATCAAAGCTCATCACCTCCACACTTCAGCCAATAACCTGCACTGCTGTCAGATTTGAGCAGCTCTTGTTGATCTTTAGTAACTCTCCTCAATCCAGCACTTTCACAGCATGTTCATTATATCATGTTAGAGCTGTAAGTTCTAGCGTTTGACACTTAGACTATATGTGAACTTTATAGAAAAACACTTGGATGATCAAAAATCTGGCAATAACATGAACGTAACAGATCAATGGTGAAATTCAGGGCCATTTCTAGGCACAGGTGAACTAGGCGTTCACCACGGTAACATTACACTGCACTTTAGCAAACATTCACCACATGCTAGGTACAGTTCAGTATTAGCATAAGAAAGATAGGGTTTTTAAAATGTATTAGAAAAACTGTGATCATATATCTAAATATTTAGTGTTTTGAAATTACATATTTAAAAAATGAATGATTTTTGTAATGATTATTGTAATGGACTCCTCACTGGCCTTCCCAAAAAGACATTAAGACAGCTGTAGCTCGTGCAGAATGCTGCTGCCAGGATTCTAAGCAGAATCACACCAGTCCTCAGGTCCTTGCACTGGCTTTCAGTTGCATTTAGAATTGATTTTTAAAGTACTGTTACTTGTTTATAAATCACTCAATGTCTTAGGCAGATCACTCAATGGCCTCAATACATTGCAGATATGCTCACAGAATATAAACTTAACAAATCACTAAGATCAAAAGGATCACAACAGTTAGAAACACTAAGGGTTCACTCTAAACAAGGAAAGTCTGCTTTTAGCTGTTATGCCACCCATAGTTGGAACCAGCTTCCAGAAGAGATTAGATGTGCTCCAACAGTAGCCACATTCAAATCCAGACTCAAAACATATCTGCTTAGCTGTGCATTTACTGAAGTGCCATGCTATGTCCAAACTGATTGCACTTTATTTTATATGTACTCTTTTAACTATTTTCCTGATGGAGAGTGATGTTTGAAATTCTGTGATGACTAATGTGGAACATTATTAAAGTCCCCCTGTGGTCAAATATTTTATCCCTTAAAACTCATCTTTGATCACCAAAATGACATATTTAAAAAAAAAAAAAAAATTAAAAATCAAGTGAAAAAAAATGTCTTCATGCCTTAAAGGTGACCTAGAATTAAATATTGAATTTACCTTTGCATAGTTGAATAACAAGAGTTCAGTACATGGAAAAGACATACAGTGAGTCTCAAACTCAAATTGTTTCCTCCTTCTTATATAAATCTCATTTGTTTAAAAGACCTCCGAAGAACAGGCGAATCTCAACATAACACCGACTGTTACGTAACAGTCGGGGTGTACGCCCCCAATATTTGCATATGCCAGCCCATGTTCAAGCCATTAGACAAGGGCAGAACGTCTGGATGTGCACTGCTGAATCATCAGACTAGGTAAGCAAGCAAGGACAATAGCGAAAAATGGCAGATGGAGCAATAATAACTGACATGATCCATGATATCATGATATTTTTAGTGATATTTGTAAACTGTCTTTCTAAATGTTTCGTTAGCATGTTGCTAATGTACTGTTAAATGTGGTTAAAGTTACCATCGTTTCTTACTGTATTCACGGAGACAAGAGCCGTCACTATTTTCATTTTTAAACACTTGCAGTCTGTATAATTAATAAACACAACTTCATTCTTTATAAATCTCTCCAACAGTGTAGCATTAGCCCGTTAGCCACGGAGCATAGCCTCAAACTCATTCAGAATTAAATGTAAACATCCAAATAAATACTCTACTCACATGATCCGAAGCACGCATGCAGCATGCATGACGAACATCTTGTAAAGATCCATTTTGAGGGTTATATTAGCTGTGTGAACTGTGTTTATGCTGTTGAAGGCAAGCGCGTGCTCCGGGGGCGGGGAGCACAGGATTTAAAGGGGCCGCAACCTATATATCTGTGCATAGTTAATGATGCCCCAAAATAGGCAGTTAAAAAAATGAATTAAAAAAAATCTATGGGGTATTTTGAGCTGAAACTTCACAGACACATTCAGGGGACACCTTAGACTTATATTACATCTTTTAAAAAGAAGTTCTAGGGCACCTTTAAAATAGCTTGTAAACCCTTGTCTCATTTAATATGCACAGATCTATGAATATCCAAATTAGCCACGCCTCCACTCGCTCAGCCGTTTTCCTCTGTGGACACGCTAATGGATGTTTCGTTGCTTTTAGTTTTCAGATTTAAAAAAAACATTCAGATGAAATCCTGCAGGTGCCCATGTCCTTTCCGTACACAAAACAAACATCCTTGAATGAGCGCGGACTTCCATTGTACATTGTATTTACTTGAACTTATCAGGTAGACTAAAATTTATAATGGACTAAATAACTCTCTCAGAACTTGACGTGTGATTCCACACTGACTGACATATGCAAACGAATCACGGTCACACACACGCTCAGAGCAATATTGTTAATTAATTAATATGATTAGCCTTTTGCTTGACTACGTTATCAAACAGCTAATAATGTGTTGCTAATGTTACACACACTGCTCCTGTTCTTCATCTCAGACAGAGTTAGATAGCTGCCTTCTAACAATCAGTATCCTTACAAACGCTTTGAACAACTCAGAACGTCGCTGGAGAAAGGCTTATAGTACATTATAACATCGTAATAGACTCGCTATATTGATAAATCTACACAATTATTCATATCAATAGAAAATATACCTATATAAATATAACCTGGCTTCTCTTGAGACTTTCCGCTTCAGAGCAGTGATAGTTAATGATATGCTAATGACGTGCTGCCGGCACTTTGTTGTGATTGGTTACAAGGTAGTCTGTGACGTCACAAATACCACCGATTTCAAACCGCGGGTTTTTGGTTTACTGCAGTTTTAAACATAAAATACTCAGCAATGGTGCTGACTTATGAATTTGCACACGGTTAGTCTTAAAGCATATTAAAAACACTACATAGACATATAAACAACATTAAAAACTTGATTTTCAAGACTGAGGTCAGTCCTAGAGCTCTACCTGGATGATTTTAGGTGAAAAATCAGATCTGTTTTTTGCTATAAATGAGTTTAGATGTGGATACCGTGCATTCGTAACCTGTGAAACTTTCATTGCTAACTACGCTGAACCCTCAAACGTTAATGTTGTTCCAACAACCAAAATGTATGTGCCACTGCAGTGAGAGCAGAAAAAAAAAAAAATGAATGTACATCATTTGGGAATCATTTCAATGTTAAGAAACAGCTTATTTATATAATTTGTAAAAAGTATCATATTACTCCCGCACACATTCTATCAAGTGACAATTTCGGTTTTACCTAAAAAAGGGAAAGACCCTCTTAACTGCAGCTCATTTTGGCCCATATCCTTGCTCAATGTGGACTTTAAAATATTGGCTAAGGTTCTAGCCCGAAGACTGGAGAACATTCTTCCTACTATCTTAGCCCCAGATCAGACTGGCTTCATTAAAAAACGCTTTTCTTTCTTCAACATATGTATTCAATATTATTTATTCTCCTGACTCAAATAAGCATATACCTGAAATTTTAATATCTCTAGATGCTGAAAAAGCCTTCGATAGAGTGGAGTGGAACTATCTTTTCAGCTGTCTAGAGAGATTTGATGTGGGTCCAAATTTCTTGACTTGGGCAAAACTCTTATGCATCTCCCTTTTGTTGCATTATTACAAATAACACTAGCTCACAATATGTCCATTGTATAGGGGAACTAGACAGGGCTGCCATCTGTCCCCTTTATTATTTGCGACGGCCATTGAACCTCTAGCCATTTTCATGTCTATGTTTTCTGCAAAACCCTAAAGAACGGGGGGATGACTCTCCCAAACTTTAATTTATATTAAAGGATTAGTTCACTTTCAAATAATATTTTCCTGATAATTTACTCACCCCCATATCATCCAAGATGTCCATGTCCTTTCTTCAGTTGAAAAGAAATTAAGGTTTTTGATGAAAACATTCCAGGATTATTCTACTTATAGTGGACTTTAATGGGATCCAAATGATTGAAGGTCAAAGGAAATTTTATTTGAAAGTGAACTAATCCTTTAAGGGGCTTGTAATCTAAGAGCTCACATTATATGGTTCACATTATATAAATCAAGGTTCACATTATATAAATCACTTTCCGGACTGGGTCCAGATAGAATCATCAGCCTGCCTGCCTTCCTTTCTCACTCCCAGCCCTCCTATTCTCACCCTTACCACTGGGTCTAGACTCTCACTCGTTGCACCCAATGGTATAGAACTCTGTATGGATTTGGGCCCAAATTCACAAATATTTCGGGTGGCAGAGAGGTTCAATTTGCACTTCAGTTGCCAGAAATCATTGATTTCCTCAGCCTCTGAATGATCAGACATTCTTGCTATGGCAAGAAAAAGGTATCTTAACCTTTAAAGACCTTTTTGTTAATTATTGCTTCTTATCTTTTGTGCAATTAAAAACTCAATTTAAAATATCTAAAGCCCACTTTTTCAGATATCTACAGGTACGCGATTTCACATGCAAGAATTTGACCTCTTTTCTTTCCCTCCCTGATCCAAATCCTATTAATCAACTTTTTCCTGATGACCCAGAGCAAAGAGGCACCATCTCTAGCTTATACATAAAACCTATATCATTATTATCCACTTCTGGATATCCACTATGAAATAAGTCCACTATGATCCTGTTCTTCTAGATCTCTGTTACCTGCAGGAAATGGATGTGATGCTGTGTGTGTGAAAGCTGCTCCAGCTCAGCGTCTCTCCTCCTCAGATCATTGATCTCCTGCTCCAGTCGCTCCAGTCGTCCTTCAGCTCGACTCACTGCAGTCTTTTCCTGATCTCTGATCCGCTGTGTGGCCTCAGAGCGGCTTCTCTCAATGGAGCGGATGAGCTCAGTGAAGATCCTCTCACTGTCCTCCACTGCTGTCTGTGCAGAGCGCTGTTAGGACACACATCACAATCACACAGTGGCTTCAGTGAGTCCTGACTGAGACTTCTCAAACTTCTCTTCTTCTCCAGACTCACCTTATGAGACTCCACAGCCTCTTTCTGCTGCTGAAGATCTTTCTCTCTCTGCTGGATCCTCTGCTGGAACAACCTCTGCGTCTCCTTCAGCTGGTGCTAAAGGACAAACCAATGACAGGAGAAACATCACATTATACTGCTGTCACTATATCATTATGTGAAGAGTTGAATCCAGTAACAGTAGAATTAATAACCAATGGCTGTAGTTTCAAACTCCTGAAGGGATTATTGACCAGTTTCCTCCATTGTACATGAATTTACATGAAGCATAAGCCCTGTTTCACAACACAAGTGTAAGTATCATGAAAACAAAACTGTCACAGATGTAAAGCTTTACACTGATAGAGTTTCTGCTGCATAACAGAGCTGAGGCTTTTATATACAGTGGCAAGGACCAAGTTTGTGAACCCCTTGCAGAATCTGTGAAAATGAGAATTATTTTAATAAAATGAGGAAGATAATACAAAATGCATGTTATTTTTTATTTAGTAATGTCCTGAGTAAGATATTTTACATAAAATATGTTTGCATTTAGTTCACAAGACAAAAAAGTAGCTGAATTTATTAAAATAACCCCATTCATAAGTATGTGAACCATTGATTCTCAATACTGTGTGTGGTTACTTGGATGATCCACGACTGTTTTCTTGTTTTGTGATGGTTGTTCATGAGTCTCTTGTTTGTCCTGAGCAGTTAAACTGAGCTCTGTTCTTCAGAAAAATCCTCCAGGTCCTGCAGATTCTTCAGTTTTCAAGCATTTTTGCATATTTGAACCCTTTACAGCAGTGGCTGTATGATTTTGAGATTCATCTTTTCACACTGAGGACAATTAAGGGGCTCAAACACAACTATTAAAAAAGGTTCAAACATTCACTGATGCTCCAGAAGGAAACACGATGCATTAAGAGCTGGGGGGTGAAAACTTTTGAACAGGATGAAGATGTCACAATTTTGTTTAAATATCATTGTTTTACATTTAGTACTGCCCATCGGAAGCAACAGAAGATACTTGCATGTTTCCCAGAAGAAAAATTAAGTAAAATTTATCTTGTTCTGCAAATTCAAAGGTTTTCACCCCCGCCTCTTAATGCATCGTGTTTTCTTCTGGAGCATCAGTGAATGTTTGAATCTTTTTTAATAGTTGAGTTTGAGTTCCTCAATTGTCCTCAGTGTGAAAAGATGAATCTCAAAATCATACAGTCACTGCTGGAAAGGGTTCAAATATGCAAAAATGCTTGCAAACTGAAGAATCTGCAGGACCTGGAGGATTTTTCTGAAGAACAGAGCTCAGTTTAACTGCTCAGGACAAACAAGAGACTCATGAACAATCATCACAAAACATAAAAACATAGATAGATCGTAGATCATCCAGGTAATGACAAACAGTATTAAGAATCAAGGGTTCACATACTTTTGAATGGGGTTATTTTAATAAATTCAGCTACTTTTTTGTCTTGTGAACTAAATGCAAACATATTTTATGTAAAATATCTTACTCAGGACAGTACTAAACAAAAATATAACATGCATTTTGTATGATCTCTCTTTTTTTATTAAAATAATTCTCATTTTCACAGATTCTGCAAGGGGTTCACAAACTTTTCCTTGCCACTGTATAAAAAATGTGAGATAAACCCCTCACATTTTTGTAAATATTTTAATATACCTTTTCTTGTGACAACACTGAAGAAATGACACTTTGCTACAATGTAAAGTAGTGAGTGTACAGCTTGTATAACAGTGTAAATTTGCTGTCCCCTCAAAATAACTCAACACACAGCCATTAATGTCTAAACTGCTGACCACAAAAGTGAGTATGAAAGTATCCAAGATAAGTGAGTGAAAATGTCCAAATTGGGCCCAAAATCTCAATATTTTGTGTGGCCACCATTATTTTCCAGCACTGCCTTAACCCTCTTGGGAATGGAGTTCACCAGAGCTTCACAGGATGATACTGGAGTCCTCTTCCACTCCTCCATGATGACATCATGGAGCTAGTGGATGTTAAGAGACCTTGCGCTCCTCCATCTTCCGTTTGAGGATGCCCCACAGATGCTCAATAGGGTTTTGGTCTGGAGACATGCTTGGCCAGTCCATCACCTTTACCCTCAGCTTCTTTAGCAAGGCAGTGGATGTCTTGGTCATTATCATGTTGGAATACTGCCCTGCGGCCCAGTCTCCGAAGCGAGGGGATCATGCTCTGCTTCAGTATATCACAATACATGTTGGCATTCATGGTTCCCTCAATGAACTGTAGCTCCCTAGCGCCAGTACTTATGCAGCCCCAGACCATGACACTCCCACCATCAGGCTTGACTGTAGGCAAGACACACTTGTCTTTGTACTCCTCACTTGGTTGCCACCACACGCTTGACACCATCTTAATCAAATAAGTTTATCTTGGTCTCATCAGACCACAGGTAATGTTCTTAGTCTGCTTGTCTTCAGCAAACTGTTTGCAGGCTTTCTAGTGCATCATCTTTACAAGAGGCTTCCTTCTGGGATGACAGCCATGCAGACCAATTTGATGCAGTATGTAGCGTATGGTCTGAGCACTGACAGCCTGACCCCCACCCCTTCAACCTCTGCAGCAATGCTGGCAGCACTAATATGTCTATTTCCCAAACACAACCTCTGGCTATGACGCTGAGCACATGCACTCAACTTTGGTTTACCATGGCTAGGCCCGTTCTGAGTGGAACCTGTCCTGTTAAACCGCTGTATGGTCTTGGCCAGTTTCAGGGTCTTGGAAATCTTCTGATAGCTTACGCCATCTTTATGTAGAGCAACAATTCTTTTTTTCAGATCTTCAGAGAGTTCTTTGCCATGAGGTGCCATGTTGAACTTCCAGTGACCAGTATGAGAGAATGAGAGCGATAAAACCAAATTTAACACACCTGCTCCCCATTCACACCTGAGACCTTGTAACACTAATGAGTCACATGACACTGGGGAGAGAAAATGGCTAATTGGGCCCCATTTGGACATTTTCACCTAGGGATGTACTCACTTTTGTGGCCAGCGGTTTAGACATTAATGGCTGTGTTGAGTTATTATGAGGGGACAGCAAATTTACATTGTTACCCAGGAGAAAAAAAGTACATTTCAATAATGTACTTAAAGTGCTATATTTTCGCGCTCTAATTTTGTGCTTAATATACTAAAATTTCTTCTTTAGTACTTCTTAATCTAATTGTACTCAACTGTGCTATTTTGAGACACCATGAAATATGAACTAAAATGTGTTTTTATATACTCTCTGTATTTAAAAAATATATTTAGATACTACTTGTAGTACACGTGGGTTCAAATGTATTATAAGTAGTAACTAAATAAATCTAAATGTTTACAGTACATTTTCACCATATTTTGTGTTACGTTCAATGCGGAGCACAAACACGCACAACACTGAAAGTCCATTTGCAGCTGTTCACTTCTGACGTTTGCAGCATAAAGGATGTTACCTGATCATATGGGTACCAATATAAATAGTGTCAGCATTGTTTAATCCGTATCTAGTTTAAAGTTCATACCTGTTTCTCTGTCCTCTGTGCTGCAGCTGATACAGTGTCGTGGTTTTTATGTTCATCCATCGTACACAGCACACATATACACTTCTGATCAGTGCGGCAGAAAACCTCAAGGATCTTGTCGTGTTTCGGGCAGATCATCTCCTGCAGTCGTCCAGTGGCTTCAGTCAGATTGTGTCTCTTTCCTTTAAACAAACTCTCATGTTGTTCAAGGTGATTCTGACAGTAAGAGTTCAGACACACCAGACAGGACTTGACGGCTTTGTCTTTTCTTCCAGTACAGACGTCACACTGCACATCTCCAGCTCCAGCATAACAGTCAGCAGGAAGTTTAATCTTCTTCAGTTTCTCCACCATTTCAGCCAGAATGGTGTTTTTAGCTAAAGCAGGTCTTGGACTGAATGTCTGTCTGCACTGAGGACAGCTGTAGACTCTCATCTGATCCTCCTGATTCCAGAAGCCTGTAATACAGATCTTACAGTAACTGTGTCCACAGGGAATGGCCACTGGATCCTTCAGGAGATCCAGACACACTGAACACATGAACTCATCCTGAGAAATTCTGGCTTCTGCCATTTTACTGCGTGAATACAGAGACACAAACACACAACAGCTCAAATACGCCTCAGTTTCTGTTTCCCTGAACTCATGTGATTCCGGTTTCCTGGATTTGTGTTTGAGTGGTGTGTGTAAAACTCACAGATCATAAAATGTCCACTAGATGTCAGACTCAGACAGACACTCAAAGAACATAAGTTACAGACAATCCAGACAACACCATTCATAACTGCAGTAAAGCGGCATTCTAATGATCACATCTATACAGTGCTGTAAGGGGATTAAATTATAAAAGAAAGCTATTTTCTTTGTTTTTAAACAGTTCTTGACTAGATTTATCTACAGTATGTAACTGTATGACTCTGTCCTCAGATAAACATTATCTCGTGAACTAAAAATATCTACACAGAAGACAAAGTTATACAATTTTATTTAGATATTTTAGACATTCCCTTACATTTACTACTATTGGCAGATAACACAATTAAAGGATTAGTTCACCCAAAAAATGAAATTTCTGTCATTAATTACTCACCCTCGTTGTTCTACACCTGTAAGACCTTTGTTCATCTTCAGAACACAAAGAAAGATATTTTTGATTAAAACTGAGGGTTTCTGAAGCACACATAGGAAGCAACGACATCCTTAAATGAGTCCACGTCACTACAGTGGTTCAATGTTTAAGTAATGAATTGATGAGAATACTTTTGTACGAAACAAAAATACCAACTTTATTCCACAATTTTTCCTTTTCACTGTCAGGCTCCTATGCTGTTGAAAAATTGTGAGGCATAGTGAGGAAAAATTGTAGTATGTAAATGAAGTATTTATTTTAGAATTGTAGTAAATGAAGTAATTATTTTAGTATTTTTGGGTGAACTAACCCTATAATGGACAAATAGTCTACAGCTACACTAATTATATATATATATATATACACACACACACACACACACACACACACACACACACACACACACACACACACACAACAGTTATGTCTGGTTCTCGAATCTGCCGCGTGATATTCTAGTGATAACAGCACTCTTACCTTTTCACCATTTCTATCACTCCTTGAAGTGCTTGAAGTGACTGTCATGGCAGCCGAGCAAATCCACCATGATTTTTGCGAATACTACTTGTTGTATCACAAACGAATAGTTTTTTAGACGAGAATGTAGTTGGCCTTCACCCAAGTATTAACTTAAGTTGGACTCAATTTCCTGTCAACCCTCATACCTGGGACTGATTACATTGCACCTGCAGTCAAACACACATCCACTCATTCTCACATAAAAGACACTCTCACTTGCACTTCTGTGTGAAGTCTTGATTAGCCCCGGTTGTCATTTCTGAGAGTTTACTAGCTTTCTATCTGCCTGTATTGACTTGGACTGTTTATCTGGATTCTGATTTCTGCTGCCTGCCCCGACCCCTTGTGTTTTGCTTGCTGCCTGCCCTGACACTGCCCGATTCCTGGATTTGTTTACTGCTGTACTACTGTTGTCTAATAAACTGCAGATGGATCAGTACCCTTCTGACTCATCACAGTGATGAACAAATCACACAATTTAATAAAACCCAGCTTGTACAATATCGTATGATTTAGCTACTTGGTTAATTTGCACGGTAACACTTTATTTTAAGGGTCCAGAATGATGCATTAGTTAAGCATTAATTAATGATGAACTTGTTCACAATTATGCATTACTTAAGCATGAACACAATAGAAATTAATGATTAAAGGGTTAATTCACCCAAAAATGAAAATTCTGTCATTTATTACTCACCCTCATGTGGTTCCACACCCGTAAGACCTTCGTTAATCTTCAGAACACAAATTGAGATATTTTAGTTGAAATCCGATGGCTCCGTGAGGCCTCCATAGGGAGCAATGTCATTTCCTCTCTCAAGATCCATAAAGGTACTAAAAACACATCTAAATTGGTTCATGTGAGTACAGTGGTTCAATATTAATATTATAAAGCAACAACAATATTTTTGGAGCGCCAAAAAAACAAAATAATGACTTATTTAGTGATGGCCGATTTCAAAACACTGCTTCATGAAGCATACATGAATTCAGATTCGACACACTTATTCATCTGTGCTCCGATGCTTCCTGAAGCAGTGTTTTGAAATCGGCCATCACTAATAAGTCGTTATTTAGGGTTTTTTTTGGCGCTCCAAAAATATTCTGGTCATAAATATACTTTATAATATT
Organism: Chanodichthys erythropterus; assembly: GCF_024489055.1. Classification (NCBI taxonomy): domain Eukaryota; kingdom Metazoa; phylum Chordata; class Actinopteri; order Cypriniformes; family Xenocyprididae; genus Chanodichthys; species Chanodichthys erythropterus. The sequence goes on along the minus strand of NC_090228.1, from coordinate 39,665,483 downwards.
AATATTGAACCACATGAACCGATTTAAATATGGTTTTAGTACCTTAATGGATCTTGAGAGAGGAAGTGTCATTGCTCTCTATGGAGGCCTCACTGAGTCATCGGATTTCAACTAAAATATCTTAATTTGTGTTCTGAAGATTAACAAAGGTTTTACGGGTGTGGAACGGCATGAGGGTGAGTAATTAATGACAGAATTTTCATTTTTGGGTGAACTAACCCTTTAACTTAACATATAGTAGGGCATATTAGCCATAATTTACAAATTATTAAACATTCGAAAGATACACATTTATTAGGGTGACCATATTTTGATTACCAAAAACCAGGACACTCGACCCGGCAATACTCAAATGATACCTCGAAGTTTACTCAAAGATGCCTTATAATTTCTATACATTTAAAGTATGCCTCCTCTGTATGGATAGAAAATTGTTATATTACAAACTACTATCTATAACCAAATACACAAATTCAGATAGGCTTCTCAGAGGTTACTCAACATGTCTTATTATTACAAGTTAATGTTTCTTCTGTATTAGAAAAATAAATAAATAATAAATAACTAAAAAAAAAAATACCTCTGCTATATTAGCAATCCAAATTTAACAAAAATAGCTCTCACAAACCTACAAAAACTAACAAAAATGTCTATAACTTTAGTTTTAGGGAGTTTGTCCTCGTTTTCCTCTTCATCCTGTTTTTCTTCCTCATCCTTCTTGTTTGCCCTATCTATATTAATATCTATATTTTGCTGTAGAACTGATCTTTCCCAGCAGTTTTTTGTTGCTTATCAAATAAGCATAAAAGTTAAAGAAATATATATATATATATAGATACAATGTGTGAACTAATATTCTCAGTTGCACATGCAATCGCGCATGTCTGCGAAACTCATTAATATTAATGTAGGCTTTGCTCCGCCTTCAGAAACCTAAAATCTCGTAAAACCGGTTAATTTAATGGCCCAATGAAAAATAATGAAAACCAGGACATTTTCATCACTTTATAAAAACAACCAGGACGGCCGGGACAGGACGTGAAAACAGGACATGTCCTGGGAAAACAGGACGTTTGGTGACCCTACACAAAACATAACATTTTTTTCATTGCCAAAACACTGTATGCCTTGTCAATGATTCTCTCAGTCTATGACAAACAACAATGCAGATATTTCACTTATTAGTATTTCAAATACATCCAGCATCTAACAATCATTTAATTACATTCCAAAAGTTTCTGATTATAATTAATGATAAGATACTGAGAATCTGTGGTGTAACCATACTATGAAGCTATAAAAAAAAAGTGTCAAGTTATTATACCTGTTTTGGATCAAAAACTGAGATCCGTAGGTTGCACAGATTTTTCAGTTCGGTTACATAATTAGGATTCTTGTGTAAAAACATTCTTTGTGATTTCACAGCAGCAGATGTGCATTCATGATGGGTTTCTACAAAAGAAAAAAAGTTTTTTTTATTTATTTATTTTATTTTTTTTATACAGCACAATTGCATCCTTAGAAAAAAATTAATATTGCTTGAAAAAAAAAAAAAGCTAAAAAAAAAAAAAATAAAGTAAATAAAATGACACCACGCCCTTTTTTATGACCCCTGTTTTTCAACCTAGGCACTTGTGGATAAATCATCAGGGTGAAAAGATGTCAGGTAAGACCACTGATAAAAGTTATATAATATTATATTATATTTAGTTATATAATACATTAGTTATAAAGTTTGAAATATTCTGCATTTAGTTTGGCAACTGTAAAATTAACTAGCATTAGCAGTTAATTAAGCTAGCTTTGGTTACACGTGGCAGCATTTAGTGTTTCCTCACAACGCGTGAGGAATTAAACATTTTTTAAGAATGATTTTTTTTTTTTTTTTTTGTCAAATATATAGGCCTAATAGTAAAAATTCTGTAATGTAATTTTTGCCTAACAACAAATCAGACAACGATAACCAAAATGTTCTATCTACAGAAAATAAGCACACTACAAGCAATTACTGACTGATTAAATGACTGATCACATTATTGCCAGACTGAGTGTTTATTTTGCTGAAGATTTGGGAAGTGTGATGATGTGGTTAGTGTGTGAAAGTGATGAACTTCATGGTTCTCTGGGTGTACTAAACTAGTTATCTAGTGTGTCTGTTGCTGAGCAGTTTTTGAATGAGGTTCCCATCTTTGATCAATTTTGCGATTTCGATTTCAATCATGATACTGACACACACAGACACCCTTTACATTCATAAATGCATTGTGTGAATTTGAAGCATATTTCCAAAGCAAATCAATTAGAGCTTTATCAAAAAGCTGTAACATGTATGTAGAACAACCAAATGGCAAAACAAATATTAATGTGGGTAATCAAACAATAAAAAAACAACCCAAACTAAAGTCTCTCAAATTACTAAAAATTAAACAAAAGCAGCTTCTGCCACTGTTCAAAGGTTTTTTGCTTAGAAAACCAGCATGTCCATCATTTTTGGCATAAGCAGCCTATGATTATATATAATTAGAAAGGTCTAAGAATTTATTATAAAAAATTATTATGACAAAAAAAAGCTGTGACAATTTCTTTATTTTTTCAGGAAGTATGCAACATCATAAATGGAATCCATGTATTTAATATGAAATATGTGCCTTTTATGCATTCACTGTGGGGGGGGAACCCTGTACAGTGAAGAAAAACACATTGATTATATGTTTCCATCAAAGTTCTTTAGAGAGAGAAATAACTTTTAATATTTTTACCCAGAATAGGACTGAGTGAGCTTTACTTGGCGCTATACACAGCAGAATATCTCCCATGGACATCATACTATTGCTGTGACTGAGTAAAAAAAAAAAAAAAAAAAAAGATAGAAATGATTTGATTGATAAAACGCAAACATAATAAACAAGCCACTACGACAATACATGATTTATCTGTGTTCTTCAAGCCTTCTCAGGCATTTCCATAATAATATTGTGTATCTATAATGCAATGCTAATCAAAATGCTATTTCAAACACTCGACTGACATTATGAATTTGAGTAAAAACACATTATTAAATGTTGTACAAGAGGTTCATAAACGCATATCATGTTTGGAAATATTCCGTTTGACGTGTTACTTTTTTAAATGTAGTGCTCTCAGATGGAGCATCATTTACTACTGATCACAGAACAGCTCTTCACTAACTCGCTGTGTGCATATTTAAAAATTGCGCCAGATCCCGATTCATATATAGTCCCTTTTCATTGTAACTGCTAACAATTATTCTGTAATCAATGCTGTCCTTGTTCCTTAGTCTGAACTATCTTTTATAGGTTGCTGTTAGTTTTTACTGTAGGTGTCTGTAGAGGTTACACCTATATGTAGTCTGTACATGTTAGGCATATCATAATGTTTATCTTTCTCAAATTGATAAAAAAAATACTGAACAAATTTTTAAGATCCAAAATGTTTTTACTGTTTCACTGGTACTGCTTACTGGCATGTAATAAACCATGTTACGCATTTTCTTGTAGTTTTGCGCATTGCGTAACTTGTTCATATTCTGGGCTCATCTTCTGTTGTTTGCATCATTAAGGTGCATAGCAAGACTGGTCTTTTAATATTTAATTTTCCTCAAATATTTTCTCCAACACTTTAGTGTGTGTTTGACAACAGGCATCTTAAAATCCAATTGAGATACACAAAACCCAAACATAACTGTTAATTATTAATAAATTATGACTTTAAGCATGTGTACAATACACTGCTGATTTCCTCAGTACGTCATATGCAGTCTTTGGCCTACCAACAAAATAGAGTTAGTCTACAATGATTAAATGACTTCAATGACTTACTAGATAAAATGTTTGGAATAAGAAACAACTCATGGATGATCACATTACATATTTCCAGTTCCTGGAAATTCTTCTTTCACTTTCGGCCTTTCAAACTGTATTTGGCCCAAAGAGCATTTGTTCCCAGTAGTCTTCTGATGGATTCTCCAGGTGTGTTGCTCCCATGAGGCTCAGCCAATCAATCGGAAAATAAATGTAATGCTACGTTATGCTGCGCACACACAAAAAACTAACAGCAATTATATAAAATAATCTGGAAAACAGTGTTGCTTTAGTGTTTGGTTCGTTGTGCTTAAGACCACACACAGCTGGAGTGCATTTGACACTGTTCCAACCTCTAATGGTCTTGAAATACTGACCACTCTCTTTTTGTAGGCTGTATCCTTCAACATGTTGCACAAAAGCTTGTTTCCACACGACGCCATGTCACTGTGTTGCTGTGGCACGAAATGCAAATGGAGGGCAGGAAGTGATTTTCTACATAGGAAGCACTATCACAAACTCAAATTGCCTATGTTTTGCGTTGTTTATGGTTGATCAAATTGATCAAAACAAGAAACCACAAGGAGCTTTTATTGTGTACCAGAATTTATTGTTCATAAGGGGGGTAGGTATAAAGCTGGATAATGCTTGTGTGTGCAGTGACAACTTTGTCAAAGATAAGATAATACAACTTGCATATGCTACGTTTATGTCAATGCTAGCTGTTTCCGTACTTTGTAAACAACATGAGGATGAGTAATGAATGACTGAAATTTAAATTTTTGTGTTAACTAACCTTTTATAATGTAATTTATACAAGGATATCCAGGATATCCAGCAAAGTTCTGCAAATTTTTTTTCCCCCTGTTTTTAACTGCTTGCTTGATCATCAACAACTGAAGAATCAAAATTACAATCGCTCAATTAATATGATAAGGAGTGTGGTTGGTGAAGTGATCCTTTGATTATTATGCTTTTAAAATGAAAAAAATCCTTTGGTAACTCAATTGTAGTGGCTCTTCCCACGCTATATCTTTGGTGCTTAATGTGAATACAGTTAGAGCTATACTATAAGGTTTAGACTGTTGATGGTGTCCAGCACACTCAAATCAATGCAGGATAGGTCATTTCACAAAACGTAAATGACTGTAAAAAAAAACACCAACAAACAAAGATGAATCAACATCATATGTTAATCAAACTTTATTTTGATGATAAACCATGTTTTTCCAAATCATTTTCCTCTTCTTCCAATCCTTCAGAAACTCGTTCATGGGCATCTGTGGAATGTGTTTTCCCCAATGCTATTCAAAATACAAGGGAAATATTAGTCCATACAGGCAAAAGAGCATAGCAAAATCACCAGCGTTAAATGTTCGCCTCTGGGCGTATGAGTCTCACTCACTGCTATTAAAAACTTACTCATAACCAACCTATCTGCATTGGTTGCTTTGGTAATGATGAATATGTGGCTTCTAGGGATAACCATCATTAACCGGTTAAGTGGCAGTAAGAATTTTGACTGATTAATAGAGTTTATAGTATTTAAGAAGTTTCAGTCAACAGGAAATGTTATGAATCTGCCTGGAAGAGGATGTGTGTCTATATTGTCTTAATGCAGGGCGAGGTGGATAGATTGAGTGGCCAAACCAAAGACTCTCCAAGTCTCTGAGTTTGTTCAACTACCATCATGGAACAAGCCTCAGGGGTGTTAAAGTGTTAGTTCACCAAAAAATGAAAATTCTGTCATTTATTACTTACCCTCATGCCGTTCCACACCCGTAAGACCTTCATTCATCTTTGGAACACAAATTAAGATATTTTAGTTGAAATATGATGGCTCCGTGAGGCCTCCATAGGGAGCAATGACATTTCCTCTGTCAAGATCCATAAACGTACTAAAAACATATTTCAATCAGGTCATGTGAGTACAGTGGCTCAATATTAATATTATAAAGCGATGAGAATATTCGGAGCACCAAAGTCATGTGATTTCAGCCGTTGGCAGTTTGACACACGATCCGAATCATGATTCGATACACTGATTCATTTATGCTCCGATGCTTCATGAAGCAGTGTTTTGAAATCGGCCATCACTATATAAGTCAAAACCTTATTTTGTTATTTTGTTTTTTTGGTGCACCAAAAATATTCTCGTCACTTTATAATATTAATATTGAACCATTGTACTCGCATGAACTGATTTAAATATGTTTTTAGTACCTTTATGGATCTTGAGAGAGGAAATGTCATTGCTCTCTATAGAGGCCTCACTGAGCCATCGGATTTCAACTAAAATATCTTAATTTGTGTTCCGAAGATTAACAAAGGTCTTATGGGTGTGGAATGGTATGAGGGTGAATTATAAATTACAGAATTTTCATTTTTGGGTGAACTAAGCTTTTAATGTAACACCAGAGATTTTGATGTGAGTAAACATCCACATTTCTAAAGTTCTGTCAAAAGTAAATTAAACATCTTACCATGTTGCATCCCAGTTTTCACCAAGGCTTTCCGCAGGTGAATGTAGAAGCCAGGTGGTCTTCATTACATCAGTACCATTGTCTTCCTTGAAGATCTGGCCAGAGAATGCACTGCACGAGCCTAAACAAGAATTAACGTTTTTTTCACTCGTTGTTTTTCATTAACTCGTTGTTTTCCAGTAAAAATTGCCTAAGCATCCTCTAAACAAAATACATTTATTTGATAAGCAAAACTTCATAACATATTTACACTATTCAAAGTATATATTTGTTTTTGTCTTACTACACTGGAAAAACACTCACCTTTTATCTTCCAGGCCATGCAGAAGGCAATAGTAGTGGTCTGTTTGGTCTGGTCTGTGTTGATGTAGCCCACAAGTTCAGTGGTTTTTTCTTTTTGGCTGGAATCTTCTGTAGTAACAGCGGTTGTGTATTTCCCAGTAATCTGACCACTATCTTTCACCATCAGCTCCATCACAGAACCCAGTTCGTTTTCCCACTTTCCAGACACTGCTGAACTTCCGGCTTTCTAGATAAATAATTATAGTTCCAATCTGTAATTTGGTTTTATCTTAAATTTACAGGTTTAAATTACGGTACTGATTGTATCAAAGAGAACAAATTAGAACAAACAACTGAATATAAAAACTTTTTTAAAAATTCACATTCAAATTCGCTAGATAATGAAAACATTGATAAAACATTATAATGTTCCCTTGTGAAAAAGAAGTGCACTTAATTGTATTAAAAGTGCACTTTGTGTACTTAAAATCTTAAAGTATACTTTTTAAAAAGTGCACTTGCAGATAATATAATATAATTAAAATTAAAAAATATAATAAAAAATAATTAAAGGCCACTTTAGTGTACTTAAAAATAATATACTTTAATGACAATATTTATTAACACACTTAAGTGCACTTTTTAAAAATGCACTTTGTAATAATGTCTAATTAAGTTGTACTTAAAGAAAGTACACTTTAATGACAATATTTATTAACACGCTTAAGTGCACTTTTTGAAAATGCACATTGTAATAAGGTCTAATTAAGTTCCCTTTCGAAAGGGAACTTCAACTCTAATTAAGTTCCCTTTCGAAAGGGAACTTCAGCCTATGACGTCAAACGGCGCGAACCGTGATGTATAAAGGGAGCGCCTGAGGAAGCAGTCAATATCTTTGTTTGTGCCATTGTTTCACAAACTCTGGTAGGAAATTACTTCTTTGTTGTCTGCAAACGTTCAGGAGAATGTGTTCATCAGTGTCCCCTGGTTTGACACTTGATGTACACGTTTCTGGCGTTTTTCTGTCTGGTGAGGAGCGAACGCATAGATGTTGCTTGAGGGCGCCATCTATTTGTGTTTGTCTATTATTCACTGCGAGCGCCTCTTCTGTTCAGACGCTCTGTTCTCGTTTGACACTCTTTACGAGGGAGGAGGTGTCTGCATCTGTGCCTGTCATTGTAGCCCCGTGTGCTGAGGCAATACGGCGGCTGCAATCATAGGGCTCGCAGGTGAGCTCGCTGGGAAGTCTGAGAGAATTATATTTTCTCTCAGCTTCCCGGAGCTGACGAGGGTGTATTGTTAGATGACTGTGACGTCCGTGTTTGATGTCGCCGCGTCCGACAGCGACCGCTCCTCTGGCTGCTGGGTATGTGAGCCGCTGTGTTTTTGGGACGCACTTTTCGGCAGGCTGCAGCTGCCGTGAGTGTGTGTTAAGAAAGGAGATGCGCGTGGACGGTTCGACGAACGGTTCTTTTCTGTCCATGAATATTGCGGCTCCCATAGACTTTCCATTCTCTCCTGATCTCCGTGTTTGAGATCGGGAGGGCATGGAAAACCCCCCTGGCCGTTTAGATTTGGATCTGAGCCAGACAGACGGGAGGAGGAAGAAACAAGAGTAATGGGTGATCGATTGTAAACACCGTTGCGTTTGTAATCGATTCCCCAGCTATTTAAGGGCGATTTTATATCTACCCTCTCCTCTTCTTCTTTCACCTCCCATAAATATATATATATATTTCTACTTGCTCAGGTGTTTTTACAGTTAAGCTGTCAGCTGGCCTTTTTCTAAGGCTGCCTTCTAGCTTGATAGTGAAAGTGCTTTTAGGCTTTAAAGAACTTTTGATTTCTTCCTTCTTCATGCTTTAAATAAGGAGGTAATATCTTTGTTGCCACAGGAAGGTAACCTGGGTCCATATTTTTATGTTTAAGTTTTTTATGTCCATTTTATTTTTATGTTTCTCCTGTATAGCTTTCCTGAGCATGTAGTCAGTAAAGTTAGAAGGGGCTTTTTTTGGGCAAAATAACTGTAGCATTAGGTTGGCTAGTTTTCAAAACATGCAGGCCGCTTTATGGCCACTATTTTGTAGCCTCCTATGTTAGAGTAGCTTCTCAGCTAATACTTTAGTTTGGTTTGAGTTAGCACTCGTCGCTTCAGTTATTTGTGTGCAGGACGGCTTATCAGCCGCCTGGCACTGTTTGCTTGCAGTGCTTCATTTTCTCCTCATACTTGAAGGTTTGAAGATGAAGCCCAAGCTTTGCTTGGCCCAGTAGGCCTTAGCTAGCGGCTAGGCTAGAGCTAGGTTAGGTGTTTGTTTGTTTACATTCCCGTTATTTACTATCCCCTTGTGGTCGTATAGTTCCTAGTTCTGGCCTCCTCCTGAGGGAGTTGGTGGCCGTTTTTGCCCATATTCCCCTTCATATTGATGTGAGCTTACTCTAGTGCTGCCACAGGTTAACACCTGTTTCTGTGATAGCAGGCTGTGACTGGCCACTGTCTATGAACGTGGTGTTTTATTGTACTCCCCGGTTAGGGTTTGTGTTTCACTGAGTGCATCACCTGTTGGATTGCACACTCGGGGTGAGTGTAGAGAGTCCTATTCTGGTTAGAATAGTATATTCTCGACTTCCCCCAGTCGATCATGACCACAGCAGCTGTTTTACACTTGCTTTTAGATTGTTGGCTCTTTATTATAGCCTCTCTTTATTACAGCTTGTTTTTGGGGTGCTGTTGGTTTACGATCACTAGTTTGCTCACACTTTTTAGCACTGCCTCAGGCTTATGCTCACGTTATTTGAGGTGTTAGGCCTTATAGGTCTTCCTTATACCGTGATAGCATATTTATATGTACATTGCCTGTTGGAATGTGTAGGCTTAAGCTCAGGTTGTGTAGCTAGTTCCCCACAGTTATCGTGTAGGGTCTAGAACTGGTCCCCTTTGAGCAATGGCCCTGTTATGACCACGGGCTGGCGCCACATGGTGCTTAAAAGTAGTAGGCCTTACCAGGCCTCCTTTGTAGCCTCTGTGTTGGCCCAGCTGGGTTGGTTATATCTAGATTCTCTCCATGGTTGAGTCATGTCTTATGACACATGCCGCCATTGGCCACGCCCCCTCTGTACGAATAAGCCTTAGTTCAGGCTTTTCGTTGAGTTCTGTGGCGTAATGTGTACTTCTCCTACCTATGGGTCTTTCGAGTACTGGCCTGTTGGCTGGCATTTGTCATAGGTTACCACTGGTTGTTGCCATGTGTTCATGGAGGTTGTAGGCCCTCATCAGGGCCTCCTTTTGTTCTGCATGTTGGCACAGCTTTGTGTGGGTTTTTTGTATGTCTCTTCACCATGGGTGAATCGTGATTGCACTAGCTGACGCCGCGTGTTTCACGAGTCGTAGGCTTTCACAGGCCTCCTTTGCTATCACGCTGGAGTTTGGCTTTGTACTCCTCTCGCTTAGAGAGTAAAAGGTACTTTTACTGAGTACATTTAGAGTGCATTTGCTTCCTTAAGGATAACACTGCCACGAGCTGATGCCACGTGTCTGCTGAGGTTATAGGCCCATGGGGCCTTCTTTAGCGTGTGATGGGGTACGCTGTACTCCTCTTGCTTAAAGAGTAGAAAGGTGCTTTTACCGAATACACTGCTCGTTGGATTGTGTTGGATGGGCTGTTTTCGTGGGCACTCACAGCTACTTAATTACTTGGTGGTCATGCTTCCAGCATGCTGTGTTTCAGGTGCTTGGCCTTACGGGCCATCCCGGAATATCGCCTCATGTGTTGAGTTTCTGTGGAATGCTTTGTTCATTATTAAGAACTCTAGTTATGTTGTAGGCCCTTTGTTCCGGCCTCCATGACTATGTGCCCACAGTACGGTCTGTCTGTTAGGTTGAGCTTCGTACTTCCCTTTTGGGTTGACTGTGTAATTGTGCTTAGCTCCCTAAGCTGGTCATTGGTTGTAGACTTCTGTGAAGTCTCCCGTTCAGACTGGCCCCAGGCTGGTTTGTGCTCCCCTGTACCAGGGTTTTTCTAGCGCACAGCTTCCTCAGTGCTTTATCAGCCACTGAGTAGATCCTAGGAAGAGCGGATTTTACTCCCCTCAGTACGAGGGTTTATAGCGCTTAGCTGAGTTCTGCTCTCCGGGATGCCCATCTCTTAATGGCCACTAGCTGACGCTGCATGTAACGGGTAGGCCCTCGGGGCCTCCTTTGGAAAAAAGTGTACCTTTTTGCGTTTCTTTTGACAAGAAACAGTGAAAGGAATTTTGTCGCTGGCTGGCCAGGGCTCCGGCTGACTCATTAACCTCCTCTGTAGTCGGTTTATTCTGCCTGGAGCTTGATAACACTGCCACGAGCTGATGCCACGTGTCTGCTGAGGTTATAGGCCCATGGGGCCTTCTTTAGCACGTGATGGCATACGCTGTACTCCTCTTGCTTAAAGAGTAGGAAGGTGCTTTTACCGAGTACACTGCTCGTTGGATTGTGTTGGACGGGCTGTTTCGTGGGCACTCACAGCTACCTAATCATTTGGTTGGTCATGCGCTTAGCATGCTATGTTTTCAGTCGAATGGCCTTATGGGCCATCCTGAATACCACCTTATGGATTGGGTTCTTGTTGTGATATTAGTTAATTATAAGAACTTTAGTTATGTTGTAGGCCCCTTCTGGTCGGCCTCCATGGCTATGTGCCTACAGTATGGTCTGTCAGTTAGGTTGAGCTTCGTACTTCCCTTTGGGTTGACTGTGTAATTGTGCTTAGCTCCCTAAGCTGGTCATTGGTTGTAGACTTCTGTGAAGCCTCCCATTCAGACTGGCCCCAGGCTGGTTTGTGCTCCCCTGTACCAGGGTTTTTTCTAGTGCACAGCCTCCTCAGCACTTTTATCAGAAGCTGAGTAGATCCTAGGATGAGTGGTTGTACTCCCCTCATACAAGGGTTTATAGCGCTCAGCTGAGTTCCGCTCTCCAGGATGCCCATCTCTGCGTGTGGGTTTGAGTTGCTTACTGCCTTTTCGCAGTCACTCTTTCCTGCTCTCCTCTTTGGAGTTTGCGCTTGGAGATTCTGTGTATCAGACAAGGTTGGCCAGGCTAGGATTGGCTTTCGCTAGATTAGTAAGGCCTCCTTGGTGGCATTGGGGGTGATTTTGTCCCCCCCTAGTGACTGGCCAGGATTCCTTTTGGACTCTTGGCCACATTCCCTTAGAGGGACCACTTTCTATGGTTTGTTGGTCCCAGATGCTCGAGCAGCCTTGGCAGGCCTTTTACGGAAGGCCTCTTTTAGGCTCAGCTTGGGCTGTTGGCCGTAGGGAATGCTGTCACTGACAGCCTTGGAGAAATTGATCCTGGTTTTTCCCTGGAACTGCCGGTCGTTTGTCCAGACATTTTGGGCATGCATTCTCCTCTAGCATGGTGGCGTGGGTATATCGTTCCCCATAGCACAATCAGTGCAGAGTTGAAGTTCCCTTTCGAAAGGGAACGTCTCAGGTTACGCATGTAACCATGGTTCCCTGAGAACAGGGAACGAGACTCTGAGCTTTCCGGCCATGCTTCGGGATGCCTGCTGAACAGTCCCTCAAAGACAAAAAGATGTTGACTGCTTCCTCAGGCGCTCCCTTTATACATCAGGGTTCGCGCCGTTTGACGTCATAGGCTGTCGCCGGCCAATAGGATTGGAGTGTTGTGATTTTTGGCATTTCGAACACGAGTCACGAGTGACGTTCCCCATAGTGCAATCAGCGCAGAGTCTCGTTCCCTGTTCTCAGGGAACCATGGTTACATGCGTAACCTGAGATGTTTTACTTAAAGAAAGTACACTTTAATGACAATATTTATTAACACGCTTAAGTGCACTTTTTAAAAATGCACTTTGTAATAATGTCTAAGTTGTACTTAAAGTACACTTTAATGACAATATTTATTAACACGCTTAAGAATTAAGTATTAAGTAACACGCTTTATTGACACGCACTTTGTAACAATGTCTAATTAACTTTACTTAAAGTAAGTACACTTTCATGACAATATTTCTAAACATGCTTAAGAGCACTTTTTAAAAATGCACTTAATTTTTACTTATGACTTTATCGTGTTTTAAATAAGTACACTTATTCTGATGTATTAACTATTACACTAAAGCACATGAAAAATAATTTATTTTAATTTCAACTTAAGTGTGTTGTCCAAAATGACATTTGTTAATGTATTTTAAATGTGCTTAGTCTTTAATATATACTGTGTGCATTAATACACTTGAAATTTATTTTTCTTTTAAATTTCAATACACCTGCTTATTGTTACAATAGGACCAGCCAGGAGACAGGAGATAGGTTAACAGGTAGTTTATTGAACACAAGCAGAGTATATTGGTGATAACAGGTGAGTAAACAGATGCAAGTTCGTGACTGATGAATGGTATAGAGAATGATACTGTCTTTTTGTGGTTGCAGAGTGGCAATGGAGAATGATACTTGCTGAATGGATTCAATGACTGCAGACAACACTTCACACCAGACTGGAGACGAAGGAAGGAACTTGGAGATAAGGAAGACAGGTAAGTAGCGAAGAGAGTCCTTGAGGAAAGCATTCAGGTAAGTCCTTTGATGCAAACGAGACCAGACAATGTAACTGTGTGTGTGAGTGGCTTAAGTAGTGCTGGTGATGAGAGTGCTGATGAGGTGCAGGTGACGGTGATTAGTATTCCGGAGATGGTGCGCGCTGTGATTGGACGGTGCTGGAGCCTGGTGTGTCTGTGACAGTACCCCCCCCCCTCCACGGCCCGCTCCTGAGGGCCGCGGACCCCGACGACGTGGCGGTCTACCTCTTCCACGAGGTGCAGGTCTGTTGGGATGTGTCGAGTGGAAGGTGTCCAGCAGGTTGGGATCTAGGATGTCATTGCGTGGTACCCAGGAACGTTCCTCAGGGCCATAGCCCTCCCAGTCCACGAGGTATTCGAGTTGTCCGCCACGACGCCGGGAGTACAAGATCTCTCGCACCTAGTATGCAGCTCCATCGTCCAGTATGAGTGGAAGGGGGGGCTCGGCTTCTGTCACACCAGGCTCTGTGGGGAGAGGAACAGAAGGGTGGTGATGCTTTAATAGTGACACATGGAAAGTTGGGTGAATACGATACTCAGGTGGTAACTGTAACTTATAGGTGACTGGGTTGACCTGCTCCGTGATGGTGAACGGGCCAATGAATCTGGGACTCAGCTTACGGCAGGGTAGGCGCATGCGGATATCTCTGGTGGACAACCAGACCTTCTGTCCGGGTTGGTAAGCAGGGGCCTCGGAACGTCGTAGATCCGCGGCCATCCTGCGCCTACGAAGAGCCCGTTGTAGCTGGTGATGGGCTGAGTCCCAGACCCTCTCGCTCTCTCGGAACCAGTAATCTACTGATGGCACGTCAGATGGTTCCCCGGACCAGGGGAACAGTGGGGGTTGGTAGCCAAGTACGCACTGGAAAGGTGTCAGGCCGGTGGTCGATTGGCGGAGGGAGTTTTGTGCATACTCTGCCCAACCCAGATACTGGTTCCAAGAGTTCTGGTGGCTGTGGCAGAAGGTACGGAGGAATCGCCCGATTTCTTGGATCTACCGCTCTGTCTGCCCGTTCGACTGCGGATGGTATCCCGAGGAGAGGCTCACGGTCACACCTAGGAGTGAGAAGAAGGCTTTCCATACCCGTGAGATGAATTGAGGTCCTCTGTCGGACACGATGTCTTTGGGGATTCCGTAGTATCTGAAGATGTTGTTGAACATGATTTCAGCGGTTTCCATGGCTGAGTCGGCAGGATTTGGAGAACCTGTCCACGACTACGAAGACGCATGTGAATCCATTGGAGGCTGGGAGATCTGTAACAAAGTCTACTCGTAGGTGTGACCAGGGTCAGTTGGGAACGGGCAGAGGAAGAAGCTTGCCGGATGGTAAATGGCGTGGACTCTTTGACATGGCGCATTCCTTGCATCCCTGCATGTACCTTCTGATGTCGGCAGCCACCAGAAGCGCTCTTTCAGCAGCGAGAGGGTTTCATTGACCCCCGGGTGGCCAGTGCCTAGTGAGGAGTGTGCCGAGTGGATCAGTGGAGTGCGCCGTGTTCTGGAGATGTATTGCAAGCCCTGGGGGCAACCCGGCGGAGTGTTGGTGAAGGCATTGGAAGAGGGAAGAGTCTCTTGAGACCAGGAGATGGGACTGACGATCATTTGTTCAGGTAGGATGGGCTCGGGTTCTTCCATGGTTTCATCTGGAGCATGGATACGTGACAGAGCATCTACTTTGACGTTTCTGAAGCCTGGACGGTAGGAATTGGTGAAGTTGAAACGTGTGAAGAAAAGAGCCCAACGGGCCTGTCTGGGATTGAGTCTTTTGGCGGCTCGGAGGTACTCCAGGTTCTTGTGATCGGTTAAGACCAGGAAAGGGTGTCGGGCTCCCTCTAACTAATGCCTCCACTCCTCGAGGGCCAGCTTGACAGCTAAGAGTTCTCGGTTGCCGATGTCATAGTTCACCTCCGCCGGGTTGAGCTTGCGGGAGAAGAAGGCACATGGATGGAGTCGGCTCGGGTTCCCCTGCTGCTGCGACAATACCGCTCCAACTCCGGTGGTTGAGGCGTCGACTTCGACGATGAAGGCCTTGTCAGGATCAGGGTGTACCAGGAGTGGAGCGGTCATGAAGGCTTGTTTCAAGGTGTTGAATGCTTCTGTGGTGGCAGGTGTCCAGGACAGAGACTTGGGCTTGTTGCGGAGGAGACTTGTGAGTGGGCTGGTTATGAAACTGTCACTTTGGATGAATCTTCTATAAAAGTTGGCGAAGCCGAGGAAACGCTGGAGCTCCTTGACTGTAGTGGGAGTTGGCCAGTCTTTGATGGCTGCCACCTTCCCCTCGTCCATCCGGATGCCACAGTGCAGTTCCTTGGTTATAACATCGACCACAGAGGACTGGTGGAAGGAGCATTTCTCGGCTTTGAGGAAGAGCTGGAAGTCTCTCAGGCGTTGCAGGACCTCCGCAAGGTGGCGTTGATGGTCGGCCATACTCCGGGAGTAGATCAAGATGTCATCTATGTATACCAGCACGAACTTGTGGAGGAACTCCCGGAGCACCTCGTGGATGAAGTCTTGGAAGACGGAGGGGGGCGTTGACCAGGCCATACGGCATTACCAGATATTTGTAGTGGCCGGTGGGCGTGACGAAGGCGGTCTTCCACTCGTCCCCCTCATGTATCCGGACGAGATTGTAGGTGCTGCGGAGGTCCAACTTGGTGAACACAGTGGCACCGCGGAGGTGTTCCAGGGCAGCTGGGATGAGAGGAAGGGGGTATCTGAACTTGACGGTTATGGAGTTGAGAGCCCGGTAGTCGATGCATGACCGCAAGCCTCCGTCATTTTTTGCCACGAAGAAGAACCTAGAAGCAGCAGGGGAAGTTGATGGTCGGATGTATTCCTGAGCCAGCGCCTCCTCGATGTAATCCACCATGGCCTTCTCCTCCGGGATGGATAAGGGGTAGATCTTACCCCTTGGCACTGACGCACCCGGAAGCAGGTCAATGGTGCAGTCCCATGGCCGGTGTGGAGGCAGCTTGGAGGCTCTCTTGGCGCAGAATACGTCGCTGAAGGGGGCGTAGCAGGACGGGATGTCCACGGATTGTTTCTTGAGGGGACTCTCAATGGATGTGGCACAGACAGGTAGGGAGTCGGAGCAAGGAGATTTGGGAACAGGTAGGATGGAGAAACATTTCGGAAAGCAGGTGTCGCCCCACTTCAGGACTTCTCCAGTTTTCCAAGAGAGGATGGGATTGTGCTGCTGCAACCACGGGCGCCCTAAAATCACGTCAGCGGTGGAACCCTCCAGAACCAGCATTTGAATGTCCTCGATATGCAGCACTCCGATTTGCAGTTGAACTGGATCTGTAATATGACTGACGTGTCTTCTACTCACAGGTTTGCCTGTTATTGAGTGGATCTGGTAGGTGGATGGCATGTTCTTGGTCTTGATATTGAGCTGACGACAGAGGGCGCCAGAGATGAAGTTTCCCGCTGACCCACAATCAAGGAGGGCGGATATTGGAAGAGAAACATCGGCAGCAGTAAGAGTTATAGTCGTGGTGAGTGGTTTATGCGACTGGAGAGTAGAGATAATGGCACTCACCATGGGGCGTGGAGGACGTGTTGGGCATGAGGAGAGTACATGCCTCGGTAATCTGCAATATAAACAAAGATTCTGGGTCAGCCTTCTCTGTCTTTCAGCAGGAGTCAGCTGTGAAGACTCAACTTGCATGGGTTCATGAGCTGGTTCTGGGGTGCTGACAGATTCTGGTTGGCAGAGGAAGGTGTTGTGTAGAGCCTGACCCTGGTGCTCTTCGAGACACGACTGCATACGAGTGGCGAAGCGTATTGACAGTTGGATGAAGCGTTCAAGCCCGATGGTGTCCTCGTATGCAGCGAGATGCAACCGCACTCGAGGATCCAATCCTTGACGGTATGACGTCAGCAGTGCTTGTTCATTCCATCCACTCTTGGCGGCAAGGGTTCTGAACTAAAGAGCATATTCGTTAACAGACATTTTTCCTTGTCGTAAATTATACAGTTTCTCACCGATAGACGAGTCCCATGATGGTTTTCCAAACACTTCCCGGAAGTGTTCTATGAAGCCAGAATATGTCTGTGTCACGGTATTGTTCTGGGACCAGATGGAATCAGCCCACTGTAACGCTCTACCAGAAAGTTGTGAAATGAGAAACGCTACCTTTGAGTAGTCAGTGGGGAACAAGTGCGGTTGCATCTCCAGGGTCAGGGAAACTTGCAGGAGGAATCCATTGCAGTCCTCCGCCGAACCAGAGTAGGGCGCCGGTTTGGCCATGGGACTGGTGTAGACGGGTAGTGAATGAGAGGTGACGGTGGATGCGGAAGTGATGGCGGGAGCTGGAGCTGGAGCTGGCGGTGGCGTTGGTGGTGGTGGCTGCACGTTGAAAGTGCGGCGAAAAGCATCCACCAAATCCTGGAAGGGGTCTGAGTGACTCATGCTTGTGTTCCGCTGTTATGGTCCGGTCTTCTGTTACAATAGGACCAGCCAGGAGACAGGAGATAGGTTAACAGGTAGTTTATTGAACACAAGCAGAGTATATTGGTGATAACAGGTGAGTAAGCAGATGCAAGTTCGTGACTGATGAATGGTATGGAGAATGATACTGTCCTTTTGTGGTTTCAGAGTGGCAATGGAGAATGATACTTGCTGAATGGAGTCGATGACTGCAGACAACACTTCACACCAAACTGGAGATGAAGGAAGGGACTTGGAGACAAGGAAGACAGGTAAGTAGCGAAGAGAGTCCTTGAGGAAAGCATTCAGGTAAGTCCTTTGGTGCAAACGAGACCGGACAATGTAACTGTGTGTGTGAGTGTCTTAAGTAGTGCTGGTGATGAGAGTGCTGATGAGGTGCAGGTGACGGTGATTAGTATTCCGGAGATGGTGCGTGCTGTGATTGGACGGTGCTGGAGCCTGGCGTGTCTGTGACACTTATACAGTATAATCCAGTACAACTTATTGTTGAAATTTTTATCACCAGCTCCTGCTCTAAACTTGACTAGTGTCAGTTTTCTACATAATATTTGATATAAAATGTAATTTATGGAGTGCTGTATTTGTGATACTTAAGTCCGTGTGAACCGGAAGTTGCAAACAACTTTTCTCCAGTGTTGTGACGTATTTCCAAGTGAAACGGAATACTGAATAGAGGGCAGAGCTTTACTTTAGCGCTCCTCCTCTCCATATCTCGCTCATAGCAGACACACGGTTGCAGAGGAGTGGTTTACGCATTTTCAACCCAAGCCGTCAAACTGACGTTATCAGAGAAGGAACGCCATTCCGGACCGCAAGTAACTTTTCAGATTTTGATTAAAGATTACCACGACAAACAATTTTTTTTTCTGTGTTTTAACTTGCACGGATTAATTGTTCACCACAAGACTCACTTGTGGTGAATTTCACCACAACAATTTCAATTGCTCAATTGTTCACTTGAATCATGATTCAGATCACGTGTCAAACTGCCAATGGCTGAAATCACGTGACTTTGACGCTCCGAACAGCAGATTCGACATACTGATTCATCTGTGCTCTGATGCTTCATGAAGCATTGTTTTGAAATCAGCCATCACTAAGTAAGTCGTTATTTAGTTTTTTTGGCCCTCCAAAAATATTCTCGTCACTTTATAATATTAATATTAAACCACTGTACTCACATGAACCGATTTAAATATGTTTTTAGTACATTAATGGATCTTGAGAGAGGAAGTGTCATTGCTCCCTATGGAGGCCTCACGGAGCTATCGGATTTCAACTAAAATATCTTAATTTGTGTTCTGAAGATGAACGAAGGTTTTACGGGTGTGGAACGGCATGAGAGTAAGTAATAAATGACAGAATTTTCATTTTTGGGTGAACTAACCCTTTAAGCATGAATTAATGCATATTAGTGCACAAAGATTGTAAAGTTTTACCCAAACAAGTATTTCTTACCTCCATGTTTCAGGTTCCAAAGTTTACTTGAGAGTGGGTGAGAGAGAGTGAAAAAAGAACACATAGTTACTTCATAAATTAGATGTTTAGGGTAGATAATGAAACAGAATACAGCTAAAATTCTCATTTATAAAAATCAACTTAAACAAAAAAGGAAGGAAGGATGGAAGGATGCCTTGAATATTTCCTGGAGGTAACATGAACACACCAAACCTGGAATTCTACTTCCTCATTTCATCATATTTAAGTCATTAATACATATGCATTTTGCACTACCAACCCTGTGATACTACAATATAAGAGCCAGCAGAGTTGAGGCAATCAGATATTCAGAAGATTTGCACAAAAGTGATTCTGTTTATTAAGTGTGTTATCATTATTGCTCAGTCATCATTTAATTAATTATCTAATTATATCAATAACTGCAGCACTCGTTTGTAACGGGAAAAATATGTATTTACATGCATCATATTATTATTGCAGTGTTCCCTTTAAGACACTGATGGCTTCACTAATAATGCGCACTAAGAGCTGATAATGTAGAAGGACTACTTGACTGTCATGAGAACCACAGTAGATGATAATTTTGCTCTACCTTCTTGTTATAATTTTGCTTTTATTTTATTTGTAATGGTAAGAAAGAGTTAATCCTCATGTATGAGAGGAGGGTGTGCCTGTGTATCTGCCAGTAAACATGTGGAATACAGACTTTTCGCCTTCAAGCTCTTTCCTATCATAGATTTAACGAGAGTTATCTGGGTCACGTTCAGTGTTTAACATTTTGTAGATCGGGACAATATGTACACTGAGCAGCGTTAATATTTTGAGGTAACTTTGAGGTAGGTTTGCTGTGGTAGTCGTTGTAAATGGGGTTACATGCTATTACATCACTTAACCATCACGGCCCGCCCCCATTGTCATTTAGCTTTTTTTATAGAAATAAATACCAGAGTAAAAGGGTGGACACACTACATTTTTCGTTCCAGTGACTTCCATTCATACTGTTTTAGATTTTGATGTTGATATTGCTATTTACCTGTTTCAATGGTTTTATTTGTTTGCTTTTAATTTAAGGCCATATATACTTGAATGCTTGAATGATTATGAAATTAAGTAACTGCAATACTTCCTTTGTTTGTTATAAGATAATATGACTAAGCAACAGTTGTGAAAGTTAGGTTTTTGAGTTTGATGATTGTAACCAACCACAAAAGTTAACAATAAGGATGAAGAGAGCATGTTGCAACCTAAAGCAGAGGTGGGCCAGACGAAGACTTCGGCGAAGAAGAGGAAGAGTGCTAGAAGACAACAGCGTAGGCGACAAAGGAAGGACATCCGGCTTAGTAAGCAAGAAATACAGAGACTGATACGCCTACAGCAGGAAGATTGGATCATAGAAATTGATCAGTTGATGAGTAACATGAAGATGGAATGTCTCAAATTAGTATAAAAGTCTGAAGGGTAAAAGGCCTCCTCAGATGCTGCCTGCATTAAGCATAGGAGGACACCTGATACCCTAACGAGGGGCGCTGAACAGCATCTCCAATATTGCTGGGTAAGCTAGGTTATAGAGCTTTTTAGCTTAAGCTGATTTAAGTTTTATTTTGTTTTATTTTGCATTAACTGCTTTGTATTGTAATCAATAAAAGAGAGATTTTATTGTTACGTTTGCCTTCCGTGAGACTTTACTTATAACTACAAACTGAGCCTCGACAAAGAACAACCACAAGGTAGTCTTCTATGTCATTTCTGCATGACTTCAATCTGCTGGCGGGTCCTTACCCTACCTGAATAATCATAGGGTTAAAAGGTGTACTATAAATGGTCACACCGACTAACATGGCGCCCAACGTGAGTGGCTTTAGGTTTGAGTTTTAAGTTGAAAGTGTAGAAATCACATTAAAGAGTTGTCTGTAAGACCCACGTAGACCAATCCAGAAAGGATTTGGTTAGATATTAGTCTAGAGATACTTAGTATATTCCAGTCCAGAGAAAGGACTGAAGGGCCAGGAAACAGGATCGCTACCCGTGAGACCTAGAGAGGGGTCTAGAGGGGCTATTGAGAAACCTGTAGTAGGGGATGCCCTAGTATGGCAGGTAAGAAAGCCCAGAGAAAATCCAGTAATATCTTAATTCAAGCCTACACCTGGGGAGACCACCGGGTAAAAGCATGGGAGAAAAAGGCCTTGAGGGCAGAGACCTTGGTTCAAGAGATAGAGCCAGGTCAGATACTTTTATGGGTACCAAGCCGAGATGGATTGCAAAGAGGTAATTTCCAGGAATCTGAAGTTGCTTTAGCAGTCATACAGTGGGACATAGAGTTAGGAAGTCACTATGGACAGGAAGTGCCTATCCAGTGCAAAACCTCAGAGTCAGAGAGCATTATGAGCATGAAATGAAAACCATGGGGAAAACAAAGCTGAATACTATAAGTGGAAAGTTCCAGGGTGAAGTTCCAAATATGGAGCAAGTTAGGATTTACCGGGAAGCAATGACAGACTTTCAAAATGCAAGTGAAATCCTTCTTACTTTACCACCAGAGGAGGAAGATAGAGATAGTATTATAAACATAGCAGAACCGCACTTACCTAGGTCTGCAGTCACAACAGAAGAACAATCTGGAGAAGAGATTAGACTGTTAATAAAAAATGTAATTGGAGAAGCTACACTGTCAGAAAAAAAGGTACGGTGCTGTCACTGGGGCTGTACCCTAAGGTACAAAGGTAAAAAGGTACATCTTTGTACCTTACTTATCCCTAAATGGTGCATATTAGTAGTACCTTAAAGGTACATATTAGTACTTTAAAAGTGCATATTTGTACCTTAAAGGTACATATTAGTACCTTTTTACCTTTGTACTTTAGGGTACAGCCCCAGTGACAGCACCGTACCTTTTTTTTCTGACAGTGTAACGACAGAGATGATAAAGAAATACATATGTCCCCAGTAGTCACAGAACAATGTCTAGAGGGACTCGTAGATGGAATAATAGAAATGTCCCAAGAAATTCAAATGACTATAAATCTCGTTAAAGAGAGAGATCGAGATAAAATAAAAAATATTATTAAACAGCAAAAAGAGAAGTATGAAGTACTGCCAAGGCTAGCAGAAACCATAAGTAAGATTAAACCTACTGCACCTTGAGAAGATGACCTTGAACCCCAAGAGACAGAAGATCAATGGTCACAAGAATGGCTGTCAGATTCTATTAAGCAAGACACAATAGAAGAGAGTGACAGTCAAAGTAGTGAGTCATCAGATAACAATCTTAGAGAAGTAAGGTTATGTAATAAGAGGGCAGGAAAGCTTGAGATCAGGAGGGTGTTACATCAGATAAAGAACAATTGGCCTGAAGTAATCATCAAATGAGTAAAATACAAAAACCCAATCAGCAGAGAGAGAGGTAGATCATTAGAATGGAAGTGGGATCGAAAAATAATTGAAGGATGCAGTCTAACGTATGGCTAAATGAGGTCAGCTAGTAGGTCCCCATCAGCCAAAAGCATAGCTAAGGCAGAGGGATGGCCAAAGTCTGGAAAACAGGCTATATTCCAGGAAGGTTATTCCTATATGAGGAAGTCAGTTGGAGAAATGGATAAAATGTTAAAAGTGCTTAAAAAAGAAAATAGAGAGTTACAGCGGGTAATATCCCGAGGATAACATAGACAGTGAGTCAAATACAGATGGAAGTGACAATTGGGAGGAAGAGCCCAGAGTACAGACTAGGGAGAGTCAGCATTAGAGCATCCACACCAATTCCAGTGCACAGAACAGATCCTAGACATTTCATATTTAATTCCTCAAAAGAGCCAAACGAAGAGCAAGTAGACTACCAGGCAAAATTATTAGAATTAAATTTAACAGAAGCAGTTAAACAGCAGGTAGGAAAAATAAAACAGGGCGAAGACCATATCAGTTATGCAAACTGCATTATGAAAGCAGCGGAAGCTGCAAGACTTGATAAACACCCAACTACACGGTTAGTTCACACTTGTACTGGCCATGCAATTAAAGCCGAGGCCTTAGAAAAGTCCAGACAACTCACGGGTACAGAGGATAAGTGTGCCCAATGGAAAAAGGATTTGATAGAAGCCCAAAAAGATGGTGTGCCAATTTTGAGTATGTGGCTTTTGATAGAAGCCGACATCCCTCATGAAGATAAAATCAGATTGGTACGAGAAGTGGGCAGATGTTTACCTGGAGGACACACTTAAGCCACAATACTGAATAATGCTAGTAGTAATGAAATTCAAAATACGTTAGCAGTATATGACCTTACTGCACAGCACGTAAAGACCAAAAAAGTAAGGCCTCAGAATAAATACAGAACAGAAAAGGGAGTGTATACAGGTTATCGTAGTAAACCCTTTAAACCTAAAAAAGGAGAGCAGAAAAAATATAATACTTGATTTCAGAGTAGACAGAATGGGCCTAGCCCATCGAACAGGAATAATCAAAGCCCGGAAAACTGGGGAGCAGGAAAACCCAGAATAATGACTAAAACAGTTACACCTGTTAAGAGTAGTTATATTCCAGAGGAAAAATGGGCCCATATGGCTCCAGAAGAAAGAAAGAAAATAATAGAAAAAAGGACAAATGAAGCTTATAACACAAAAAGAGTAAGAGGAAATTGGGTGTTGAGCAATACTGTTTTTGAAAATGAACACAGATACACACAGAAGAAACAGGAAGCTTAAGACACAGCTGTAGTTTCTGCAATATAGGATGAGGTAGGCTTACTGAAGAAGAATCTCTGTGATCCTCGTGTAAAAGAGGAGTCAGACCAGTTGTTTTTGGATATATCAGGAATTAAATATTTGGTTGACACTGGGGCGGAGATATCAACAACAGTAGAGCCTGTAGAACAGACTGGAATTTTCCACGTCCAATCATATGATGGTGAAGTAAAAGAGAAAAAATTAGGTTACAAACATAAAAATGATCTCAGGTGTTGAAAACTTGCTAGCAGCAAAAGATCTTAAGAAAATCTTAAGACTAAAACAACAGGATGAATTATCTAGAACAGAAAAAGGAATGATAAGATCAAAATTGGCGAAAGCAGAAATAATGGAAGCATTACGTAAAACCCCATTTGGAGACAGTAAGAATGACTGTGGAAAGGTTAGTGAAAAATATGCACATAAAATTGGAGGAATACATAAACCTCAGAGGCAATATCCTATTAATAAGAAAGGATGGGAAGAATTGACACAATAAAAGAACTTGAGGAGCAAGGGATAATACAAGAAATCAAAGGTGCCGTAACCAATAGTCCGATACAATTAGTCCCCAAACCAGATGGAACATTTAGATTAGTGACCAATTTCAAAGCATTGAATAGAGTGACAAAGCCAGACAGACGGTACTTAATTAATGCTAGAGACACGATGGAAAAAATTAAGTCTGGAAAATACCTCTCCAAGATTGACCTAGCAAAGGGTTCTTTGTCATTACCGCTAGATAAAGAGAGCCAGGGAAAAAATGCATTTACAGTAGGGAATAAACATTATGTATATCAGAGACTGCCGCAAGGGTACATGAATTCCCCTGTTCATTTTCAGGCAACAATTATGGACATAATGCAGGGACTACAAGTAGAAATCTATGTAGATGATATTCGTATTGTTTCAGAAAATGAGAAAGAACATGTAAAAGTGGTAAAGGAAGTACTGCAACGGATTGCAACATCAGGTTTAAAGCTAAACATGAAGAAAACACAATTGATGAGAGATGTCTTGGAATTTTTAGGCTTTTGGATTACTGCAGGTAATAGAGGAGTTATCCAATCAATGAAAGAACAAATAAACCAGTTAAAAAGCCAGAGACAGTAAGGGAGGTTCAACAAATGATGGAATATGTTCGTGACATTATTCCAGAATATAGTCAAATGTCAAAACCAATTTATTCCACTATAAAAGGGGGAATATTGGGCAAGTGCAGCAGATGAGTCATTGCAGAAAATGAAACATGCCATTTTAAACTCAGGTCAACTCAAAGGGAGAGTAGATGACAAAAATCTGGAGTTAGACCTGTCAATAGATCCTATTGGATACCAGTTAATAGCAAGGAATGAAGAAAGTAATATGCAAATAATTACAGGAACATAGGAAAACCCAGAGAAAAAGTTTACACCAATTGAAAAGAAGTTAGCAACCTTAAGTAAAAGATATCCAGAATTGAAGGGCCTAGCCAGAGGGAAGTTAATTTATATTAACACTGACGAGCCAGTAATGGCACACTTGAGTAAAAATAAATTTAAAGGGATAGTTCACCCAGAAATGAAAATTTGATGTTTATCTGCTTACCCCCAGCGCATCCAAGATGTAGGTGACTTTGTTTCTTCAGTAGAACACAAATGATGATTTTTAACTGCAACCGTTGTCTGTCAGTCAAATAATGCGAGTGAATGGGAACTCGATCAATAAGAGTCAAAAAAACTTGCATAGACAAATCCAAATTAAACCCTGCAGCTCGTGATGACACATTGATGTCCTAAGACACTATGTTGAACATAGTGGTGTTTTAAAAAAAATTGTGAGAACTGCATGAGAAAAGGATACCGGAAAACGTTAAAAAATGACTATGGGTGCATAACCCCACAGAGAGCTAATGAAGATTGGTCAATGGACATAGCTGGTCCCCTTAATCCTAAAACAAAGTTAGGACATAGATACGGATTAGTAGTAACAGATGGTTACACTGGGAAAATTTGGGCTAAACCTATGAAAGAAACTAGTGGAAAAACAATAGTTAAAGCAGTTCAAGAATTAATGACAGCCTGGTGAAGGCCTGAAAAAGTGAGAGTCGACAACGGAACTTATTTTGTTGGAGATGAATTAGAAAATTGGTCTTTGAAAGGTCTTTGGTCAAAGATGACTAAAACATTACAAAAGCAAGACTTGCAAGATACAGAGGAACTGAAGCTTACAAACATGATATCAATCGACAGTCAGAGAGGAGAGATAAGAGCAAAGACACAACCAGTCTCAAAAAGCAGAACAAATTACATATTGACAAACACACAACATGAAAAAGACAGGCAAAATGGAAAAATAGGCAGTGCTGTTAGTTTAAAGTGTAACAGGCTGTTTTTTGGAGGAAACTGTGTGATATGTGGATGTTTTGGAGAATACATATGGTGGGACGGTCCAGCTAAAGATAAACCTAGGTGTAAAAAGGATCTTAAGGAAAAGCCCTTAGAGGAACCAAAAATTAGGTGCAGTCAGTATAAGGAGCATCCCGGAGCGATAAAGGGAGCACTATGTGTTATATGTGAGGAATGCAGAATAAAGTATCCCAAACTAGAGGTAATAATGACTCAAAGAACAGGAAATCTGAAGGATAACTGCGAGTGTGTATGGACAGGCTTGAAATGGATAAAATGCGAGGAATGCATTAGTGATATGGAAAAAGGAGAATCACTGGTGATGGGAAGGCATAGGGTGTGGGCATGGGAAAAAGCTTGTGGTTTAGTTAGCAGTAGTTGGAATGCAACAAGTGTGCGTCTAGATAATGACAATCATCTAAGCAACAGCAGTATTGATTATTCCTGGACGTCAAGATGTTGTGCAGGAATAGAGGAAGTTCAAAGCAAATGGTTGCTAGTGGATCCAGGAAGTCTGGGCCATGAACTAGAGCAGTGCTTCCCAAACCTGTCCTGGAGGACCCCCAGCCCTGCACATTTTGTATGTCTCCCTATTTCTGACATACCCATTTCAGGTCTTGCAGTTTCTACTAATGAGCTCATGAGTTGAATCAGGTGTGATAGATGAGGGAGACATACAAAATGTGCAGGGCTGGGGCTCCTCCAGGACAGGTTTGGGAACCACTGAACTAGAGAACCTGAAAATTTGCTTTGATGACAACGGATGACCAGTGAAACCAAAGAAAGGGAAAGGAATTATCTGGTCAATTGTAACCATTGCTAAAGTGCTAATGGAAAATGGTGGTGAAGAACAAATAATGTCACCAAGAGTTGATTTTCCCAGGTGAGGCGAATGTGATGAGGAAAATGGTATTATGAGATGCCAGTTTGGACAAATTGACGAAGAACGTTGGCCGAACAAAATAATACAAAAAGTTACCAGAGTCGGATGTGTGCCAGTAGACTTCTGGAAGGAGGGAAGCCCTCAGAAAAAGAATGCTGGTACACAGCAAAAAACTATTATGGAAGGTGAAACAGAAGATCTACCGGCACACAGACTTTGGAAATTAAAGTGATTGTGAATTTGACCACAACATCAGAACCTGAAGTACTCACCTGCGCCGTTGAAATGGAACTGGCTCGGGAATAACGTTGCAGGGTTATTCTTGTGTCAGGAATTTCCGTTGGAAATTAAGGGATGGAGGGTGTCCCTGGAAAACTCTCATTAATTTTTTTGTTTTTATTTTTCAGGAATTATGAAATTGGATGATGGAGAAAAACCTGAAGACTGGCAAGAAAAATGAAGAAATGGAAGGAACCATGCCTGCCCAAACCTGAATTACTAGGAATTTTTATAACAGGTCGAGGAGAATATCTAGGAACTCCTTGTCCATGTAATGAAATGAGTAAAAAATGGATTTGTGGAGATGATTATAGAGCCAGAGCAGGATTAACCTGGGAAAAGGAAAAAGAAAGTAAACACTGGTTATCATTCTGGAGAAATACTGGTGGATTTACATGGCAAGGAATAAGATCACAAATTATGGAGAAAAATCCAGAATTATGGAAACAAATTTTAACAGAAAATGGAACAGAAACAGATCAGATGGTCTTACAATTTAGATTGTGGGACATTCTTGGAAATATTAGTGATAATATTAAAGAGGGAATCACAGGAAAAATTATAAAAGGACCTATGGTTAAAACATCTGGAGGAAAAGTTAGCAGTTAGCGGCGCACGTGTTTTCCTTCGGTCGAAAGCCTATTAATTTTTCCCATAGACTTTTGGAAAATCGCAAAAAATAAGCTCTGTGTTTAACAAAGGATTATGACACTTACACGTTTTGTCTATCAAGATAATCTTTACAAGTTAAAACAACATTTACACATTTTGAAGCCTAAATAAAGTTGTCAGATATAAAAAGCTAACAGTAGGCTATAAACGGACTACAGCACACCATGGTCGCGGATCAATGTCGTCACCACCAAGCTTCCTCAAACTTTATTTAGAAAACAACGTTATTTAAAAACATGCTCGCTGATTATGATCTGTGCTGTTATGAATACTTATCCACTTTTTCATGAGAAATGCTGTCCAAATGTCCTGTTTGTCATGATGACGTCTAAAGTCCCCGCTAAAGGAAGTAGTCCCTTTTAGCACTTTGTTAGCAACCGCCGTTTTGAAGACACAGTAAAGGTTTAAAAAATCACAAGTGGGTTATAACTGGTGTGTTTTATGTCATAGATCAAAACGTGAAAATATTTAGAGGCTTTGTTAATCACAGTCCTTATTTCAGGCGATTTAGCAAAAACCCATTCAAAAAACCCATGGACTTTAGGGCGATGGAACCGGAAGTCCTAAAATGCTAACTCGCTTCCGGGTTTTGCCTACAAAAACACGTCATCCCTGAGGCACTCTATAGTAAGGGTACGACATCCTAATATAATGGGAAGAATATTCTGGGTGATACCCACAGATATCCCAGAATATCATAATAGTAAAAATATTATGAATCCTGAATATAGATTATCATATGACCTGAATGGAGACTTAGATGACCAAACAGTAATGTAAGAGTATTACATTATGAGGCAGATAGAGATCCTAGAGTTTATAAAGTTATGAATGATGGATGGTCCAATGTCTGCACCAAAATTTATTATATTAATTATTAATAGATTAATAGATCTTAATTGTAGATTAATAGGGATTAATAGATTGTTAGCTAAAAGAATTACAACAACCTTACCAATATTTATGGAAAATATGTGGGATTTTAACAACCAAGAGGCAGGCAGATGTATGCCTTTAGCTCCATGGTACTGGCTTGTTGCCAATATGCTGAAAAGAATGCAGGATTTAGACAATAGACTACTGAAGGATCTTAGTTGGAAAAGCCTTAGAAAAAACAACAACTACAGGGATAGATGCAGGGCAAGGAGTGTTGACAACAGTAATGAGAGTGGTTAAATGGATTATTGATAATTGGTATGTACTAATTTTGGTAGGAATAATAATAGGAATGTTAATTTTAGGAGAATTAACAGGCATTAATGGATTGCTTAGAAATTTTCTTAAAGAGGTGTTTTGTTGCACGTTACAATATTTTAACCTGCAATAACCAGACTGATGACCAAGCAGAATTGCAAGAGTCTTTGCTAAAAAGAGGAAGCAGAAAATTGAATATAAAGATCAAAGGGACATAGTTGGTACTAAACTTTTGAAAAAGTCTTTACAGAACTCATCTTAAGCAGTTACAAAATATGGCAGAAAACAACACCAATGAGACTACGGTCACGATCAAGGGAACTGATATCCCGAGTTTAGCTGGGATACTGGTTATGCAATTTTCTTTAATACTTCAGCTAGGAAGAATGATCGGGGATAATTTTAAAAGTCAAAGGCACAATAAGAATTGTTTCAATATACATGATAAAAATTGTATATAACAAATGAATTATGGGTGATTTTATGCTGATTTTGATTTACTGAAGCAAAAAACTACTGGTGATGTTTACTTACTTAGAGAAGATTGTTTTGTTTGGTGTCTTGTATCATGTCTAGTGGGTTATTATTGGCCTAAAATGAAGTTATATGGAATTTTGACAGAAGAAATTGTATTAGGTATGGCTCTTGTATATGTGATATGGGAAGTTATCCAAATCACTAAAGAATGTACCAATGCCAAATGGAAGCAGTGGAAAATTGTTACCATTATTAAATGGATATTAGGAGCTGTAATTTTAGGTGTTTTTCCATGATGGGAACAAGAGGAATAACACCTTTAGTTATAACTTACATGATGTTTTTAGAAGCTCCAAGAAAACCTGGAATGCGAGGAAGTAGTGCAGGCAAATAAGGGTGCGTTCACACTTGTAGTTTGGTTCGTTTGGTTAATTTGGTCCCAAGAAGAAAACAAAAACATTTAGTCCTGGCCCGATTAATGTTCAGATTGGCAATTTTATCACCAAACCAAAAGATACCGAACCTTAAGGCATAGGGATACATTCACAACGTGATTGGTCGGATTTTATGACATATTGCCTATTTTGAGACGGAATTTACCGAACATCCAAAACAATGCTGTGTGCTGAGGTAAATGTGCTCGTTGTGTATGTGTAGCCTGCATATGATGGTATTTTGGACAGCTGGGAACTCGTGAAGAGCTTATAAAATGTGTAAAGGCCAGAACACACCAAGCCGACACCGATGAACTAGTGGCGACGAAAGCAGACTGCGGGGTTTGCTCACGTCGGCAGCGTCTGTGTCCAAAGTTGCCCTGACACACCAAACCGACACTAAACAGCCGATGGCCAAGTAGCACATCAGTTCTGCACCTGCGTGAGATGAAATGCCTTTCCGAACCAGCAGGCGCCAGTAGCTGAACAGCCAATCAGAATGATCAGATGGCCTGACGGACCGACGAGCTCCAACGCTGATTCAACATTTCAAATCACCGAAAAAAAGCCGACGAGGACCAACTTCAGCCGACGGTGTGGAACACACTGAGAAAACTTAGTCGGGCGACGAAGAAAAACTGCCCGACAGCTGACCGTCGGCTTGGTGTGTTCCTGCCTTAAAGGAGTCAAAACAGTGGCAGGAATCCATCCGTCACACACACAAACAATCTGCTGCGTGGAGACGCGCGTCTGATGCCTGTGATGGGCAAACTCGCGACTATGACAAGAAAAACCGACATGCATGAGGATTCTGTCCTTTTTAGGGTCTCGTCTTCCTGTTTTTGGTTTGGTTACAGGTCTTTGGTCGGTGTTGCGTTCATATATCATTCGAACCGCACCAGAGTTCGTTTGGAAGCAGATCGAGACCCATCTTTTCAGCGGTCTCGGTCCGCTTGTTTGGTGCACACCAGGGTTCGGATGGCAGCGTTAATGTTATTTAGAAGAATTTTTTTTTTTTACTGTGATATAAGAAAAATGAAAATGTCTGATTAATTAAATGTATTAAGAAATAACCTAGTACAAATATAATAAGGGTAATAAAATTTTGAAAAAGAGATGTGGTGATTATTTGTAATAAAAGTGAGTTAACAAATACTGTATGAGGGGTTGAAGTAATAAAATCAAAGTTTTTGTATATGCTTTGCAGTAAGGTACTGTAAAGAAATTCTCAAAAATTTAAACAAGATTGGGATGTTTTATCTCATAGACAGAAGCATTGCTGGACATGGTGGAAGAGATGGAATCCCAGAAGGTGGCGGCTAAGGTCTTGCTATAGACCACTGGACATTGTAAAAAGTGTGAGAGGTGTGAGAGTTGTGAGAGGCCGTACCTTTATTTGTCCTCACATGGACAGATATCCAAAGGGAGAGCACATAGGAGCATGCCAGCATGAAATAACTGATGCATCGCTTTTGCAATGAGAATTTGGTCAATACCTTACTGTGGTGAAGCATAGTACAAGAATTTGGCCTCAAAGTTAAGTTATATGAGATACAGTTATAAGGCAGGATGTGATTAAACCTAAACGAAGGCAAATTTGGATCAAAGATTACATGAATGCTAAAAATAATTAAATTGAAACAAGGTTTATGTAGAATTGATGAAACATAATCAAAGAACAAATGAACTAGAGGTATATTACAAATGAGAATGAGAAACATGTAAAATTAAATCAGAAAATAGCAAGGAGGGGGTGTTTTAGATTTTGATGTTGATATTGCTATTTACCTGTTTCAATGGTTTTATTTGTTTGCTTTTAAGTTAAGGCCATATATGCTTAAATAATTATGAAATTAAGGAACTGCAATACTTCCTTTGTTTGTTGTAAGATAATATGACTAAGCAACAGTTGTGAAAGTTAGGTTTTTGAGTTTGATGATTGTAACCAACCACAAAAGTTAACAATAAGGATGAAGAGAGCATGTTGCAACCGAAAGCGGAGGTGAGCCAGATGAAGACTTCAGTGAAGAAGAGGAAGAATGCTAGAAGAAGACAACAGCGTAGGCGACAAAGGAAGGACATCCGGCTTAGTAAGCAAGAGATACAGTGACTGATACGCCTACAGCAGGAAGATTGGATCATAGAAATTGATCAATTGATGAGTAATATGAAGATGGAAAGTCCCAAATTAGTATAAAAGTCTGAGGGGTAAAAGAACTCCTCAGATGCTGCCTGCATTAAGCGTAGAAGGACACCTGATACCCTAACGAGGGGCACTTAACAGCATCTCTAATACTGCTGGGTAAAACTAGGACATAGAGCTTTTTAGTTTAAGTTGATTTAAGTTTTATTTTGTTTTATTTTGCATTAACTGCTTTGTATTGTAATCAATAAAAGAGAGATTTTATTATTATGTTTGCCTTCCGTGAGACTTTACTTATAACTACAAACTGAGCCTCGACAAAGAACAACCACAAGGTAGTCTTCTACGTCGTTCCTGAATGACTTCAACCTGCTGGCGGGTGAGTATCTTATGGTGTAGACTAGATTTGACTTTCCTTACCCTACCTAAATAATCATTGGGTTAAAAGGTGTACTATAAATGGTCACACCGACTAACAATACACACGCAAATGCTGGAGACTGGAAATGCAACGTGAAGAAGTTTGGCATTTTTCTGCATACCAAAGCCACTCCCTGCGTGATAGCAAAAGTGAAAAGCAAAGCCCCCACACTGGCGTTATCAGTAATATTGGTGTCATTGCAAGTTTATTTACCTGTGTGAAAATATACTTACTGTGACATCCCCCTGGATTTTTGATGTGCTGCATTACGCAGAGTCAAAAAGCTTTAGTCTTTAAACTATTTAAGCAAAGAAAATTGTTGTATTTATCGCAGGTATACATTTCAAAAGTAAAAAAACATCCACATACGGACCTATTTTTGAATCCAGGATAAGTCAAACTGTAGGCCCACGAATTAATGGACCTTTTCATCTGGGACCTTTTGCATAATCACTGACCCAATATTTAATGTTTCCATAGAACCACTTTTATATTATAAATAGTTATACTTACATACTGAAATATTTCCCCCATCCCAGATAGACAAAACACGGTCCCAGTAAATGCCAGCATTTTGATAAATAGTTATACTTACATACTGAAATATTTTATATCGTTATGAATATGAATATCAATATGAATATGTTAGCCTTAAGGTTATGAATTAAGCTGGTGTGTTTCAAAACAATGACAAAATTCGCATTTAGGAGATTTAAGCATTCAAAACTTACAGTCTCTCACTTCCGCTAAAATGGATCACGGATTTTCATGACATCACATCGCACTTCAGTTTCTCGTCATATCTTCTGTCCAATCAAATGCTCTCAAGAATCTGAAGTCCCTCCTACACTATCAACAGACGCTTCAGCCTAGGCTGAAATCAGTCATTTGTTCACACATTTACTAGTTTCTACATAGAGCTGCATGAGGAAGAAGTTATAGAGTTTTATCTTCTGTTATTCAATAAAATTCTCTCCCTCTTTGAAGAAAAAAGATGCAACATCTGTTGATTTGAATGCCATCATGAAGTCTTCTATGGACTTCTAAGTTGATTCAGAGGAGAGATGATGAAAGAAAACACAAAGATATTATAATTGCATTAATGTGTTTGCTTCTCATTTTGTGATGGAAATGGTAAAATTAAAAAACTTTTTCCCCTTTTGTTTTTGATTTGATAGCAGATAAGCATCAGAAGAAGCATCATGATCAGAAGATACCCTGATTCTTGTGGTTGTGATTACCTGAACATCATCATTGATGGATCCTGTATTAGTTAACACGTCTAATGCAAAATGTAATAACAAACAATAATAAAACCATGCTTGTTCTTATAGCATCTCCATTCACATCTTTGTCAAGGCACTCCAAAATCATTTTGAGTGCTTTCAAGACACTTATCCACCAGTCTTGGGACCAACAAGTCCATCAAGAAAAAAAAAAAAATCTGCAAAAGGTCGTGAATTCTGTCCTAATCAAAAGAAACAGTAAATCATACCAAAATACTTGAACTAGAATTAGGTCTAATGTGAATTAGTATCTGTCGCTCAGTAATTAAAGCTGGCCATTTCTTAGAGATCTCAGCATTAGGTAGTTGATCACAAATGATTCTTGTCTGTGCTGTGAAAGCATCATCAGTTCATCCACAAGCTGAAGATCAGGATAAGATTTCTGCATTTCAATCATCAATATTTTCTGCTTTTTTTCAACACTTTCTGCACTCTGCCATTCAGGTGGATCTGGCGGTTTACGTTGGCTCTGCACTCTGTTGGTTATAATGAGAGGACTTGTACAACAAGCATATAGACACTTGACATTCGATATTCAACAGTATTCTTGACATTTATTCAACAGTGCTTTGATCTGCCTGCATTGACACTATTCTTTAAGAGCTGCTGTGCAGCCAGAATTATATACCAGTTATCACTGTAAAGTTGCTTTGACACAATCTGCATTGTAAAAAGCGCTATATAAATAAAGGTTACTTGACTTGACTTGACTAGTGATGCTCATTCAGTGAGATTGTGCTCAAATGAAACTCTATTTTGAGCAGTATAGTGTATATACTGCTCTGATTGGTCACTGTGTTCGGGTGTTCAACATTGGCTACAATGCTCAATGCTGCAAAATCACACTGTAAACCTTTCATGCTCTTAAGCAAACACAAATGCTTGGCAAGATAAGAAAACTAAATTTAGTGTATGTGTTTTTATTTTTATAGGTTAAAATCAACTAAAGGTGCTAAAGAGGATGTTTTGTTTTATACATTTTTGCAATATTACTTGAAACTGTCTTTACTAACTGATAAAAGACTATTTATTAGGTGCACTGAAAGGAATAATATTAATATACATCATCTGTGCACAAGGTAGGGCCTTAAAAACATCAGCCAATCGTTTATGTGTAAACGATTGGCCCTCTGGCTTGTCAATGACTGCCATGACGTTCCTTGTGAGAGACGAGCGCGCTCCAGTAACTTTCCACACTCCACAGGCGCCGCATGCAATGTTTTTGTCAGGAATAACAACTGCAGATTATGAGTTACCTGCGGTGAGTCTGACATAATGAATCCACTAACACAACACAGCGAATGCCATTGGTAAACACTCGTGTTCCAATACTTGTGCACGAGTTTTGGGAGGCGTTCCCTCGAATGCGCTCATTTCAAAAACTCACTAACAGTCTTTGGTTTCTCAATCGACAAAAAGATCCTTTAATCCTTTAATATCACCTTTAATTATTAATAATTTATTTCAAAAATTTTAGTTTTAGTTTTTTCTCAATTTTCTGTCTTATTTTATTAGTTTATTTATTAAATTATTCATTTTAATTATCAACAATCAACTTACACAAAACGAACACCTTAACTTAAAGCGAGAGATGGGAGCTTTATCGGAAGTTCTACCTGGAAGACTCTAATACACGTCATTGTTCATTATTCAACCAATCATTACACATAACCTGGGTATGATATGATACTTTATTGTCAGAACATATCTGAAATTTTGCATCACATTATATTTTCCATGTTTGCAACAATCATCTCTTACACAACATCACTTAATCCACACACTCAAAAAAAACTAAACAAAACCCTACTCTTACTACATCCCACTGCACAACACAGCACATTTACAATACTCTTGATTTATGATTAAGTGTCTTATTTAGCTCAAGGATCGTCTGATGCACAAACAAGTGTTTCAATTTCAGTTTTTTTTAATCTTGGAATTCTGTACCTCCGAATTGATGGTAATAATTCAAACTCATTATATAAATTATATTATTAGCCATATACATGTATACGTTCTGTTCCCACCCACTGTTGTATTCACAGATACTGATGCCAGCGTTCACCCCCATCCTCCCCACCACCACCACCACCAGGTCGGTCCCTGTCCATACATTGAGGGTAGGCTCCGTCCCTGCCTTCATCTTCAGGCAGGATCTGCAATCATCTGCTACCCTCTGGATTGTACTATGGACGGAGCCTATGCCAAAGAACTTTATCATTCCATCAATATTTGCATACAAACTGTTAAATAAATCTTTTTCAAATGTTTCCTTGCCTTGAGTCTTTCTGGTAGAACTGTCATTCTCATGGTCTGACAACACGAGCACAACCTCAGAGAAAAAAAAAAAGATTTATAGGCGCCGTAGGAGGGGCTGCATAGGCCATAATTGTTGTAAAACAAACATTAGTCAAGTCAGCTTTATTTATATGGCGCCTTATACAATATATACTGTTTTACAGTGGAAAATGACAGATTCAATGACACGGAGTTCATTTCAGCTGTACAGCAGCTCTAAAAGAAAATAATGTCATTGTTCAACTGAAGTCAGTTCAGTGTTGATTCAGTGCTCTAGTAAAGATCATCAATTATTAAATTAATTTCATCTGCAATTATGCAGAAAACAGTGATGTCATCATTATTGAAATGAACACACTGAATGTTAGTGAAATTCATTCATACACATTACTCTGAAAAGCCTCTTATAATCACTAGTGAAAAAATTAAGACATTGATCAAAGACTACATTTACATGTGCAATAATAATGTATTTTATGGGACTACATATTTACCTCTAAATTATGTACCATTTTATCTGTATTGAATTCTAAATATATTTGGTATGCAAGAGTAACTTCAGACAATTAATGCATGCGTCTGCTGTAGGAAACCTTGAAACCACTGCTGACTGAGAATGTTCCTTGTGCAGGAATTCAATTGTAGGTTGTGTGGAGAAGCCAACTGGTGGTACACAACTTGTGCCAGTTGCAAAAGCCAATATTTTCTTCAAATTTGGCTGGCCCTTCCTCATCTCTAAGGCTTGAGCTCCTGCCCCTTCAATCTAAAAGTAAAGTGCCCTTTCGGTCATATTGCGATGCCCCTGGAACACAATTTGAACCGATGGGGGAAAAACATTAATTTTCCGTCTACTCTGTTATAGTCTCTTTGCACTTATAAATAATCCTTATTAAAAATGGTTCATGGTTATAAATGGTGTAGTTCTAAAATGGCTGCAACAAAATAAAAACACAAGGGCACATATTTGATAGGTTTTAATGAAATATTAATTTAGCTGCTAGAATTGCTTATTTACATTTATTTGAACATTTCTGTTTATTGTTCATGCAGTGAATATTTGTCTCATTTCAAACGTCTCCTCTGTGGTGATATTCAATGTTTTTCTTTTTAGCTCAGCAGTGTTTTCTTTTACAGCCATTTGTTTTTTATTTAAGTTTGGCTTCCAGTAGCTCTGTAGTGAGCTTTCACACTTATGTCCACATGAAGGAAATTAGCCGGTACAAAGAAATCTGGCACCTCCTTCAATTTGCCATTCTTTTTTCCTTGGAAAATTAGTTACTTGGTCTCACTCATCTTTTGTCTGATATAGTCATGTTTTGTGACATCTTGGCCATGCTTATTAAAGAGATGTTCCCCTGATTTTATATGATTTTCTCTTTGCGGACAACGTTATCTCATCCTCAAGCATTTTAAGCACCAATTTTCCAAAATCGTGCATTCTCACTTTGTTTTTTTTTGTTTGTTTTTTTCACAACGCCATCTGTCTGCTGTGTGATGGCATTTAGCACGTGAAATAGGGACCGCCCACAGCAGAGATAATGAGACATGCTGTGGGTAAGTCACACATTTTCAGCAGCCGGAGAATTATATGTTAAAATTACTAAAAACACATAACTGACTGCTTTATTGTAGATTTATCCTGCAATGAACTACTTATAGAATTGTTGATATGTGTTTGGCGTCGAATGTGTTGTTTTATGTTGAGTTATTTTTAGTTTGTATCACAAGGCCCAATCGTAATTAATTTGTGCATTGTCTTTGTTTTATGTAGAAGTGATTTTAATTCTCCATGCGGTATCCCTTATTTCTACGTGTTCTCTATTGTGCAGGTATGTTGTAAGATGTGTTGTTTTAATGTGTTTAATGTATTAATTATTTGTTCAAATGGAATTGTATATGTTCGCCACTAGGTGGGGATGTTTACCCTCCAATCCAATTGAATTGAATTGATTTGTGATCATTGAAAATGTTTATTGAAGTTGTCAAATTGCAACATTTTATACACTATACGATTACAACACATAAATTAATTGATTTTAAAAATCAAAAGAAAGAACGGTTTTAAATAAACAGCAGAGATAATGAGACTGTGGAAGTCATTTAAAGGGGTGGTTCATTGTGATTTCACTTTTTTAACTTTAGTTAGTGTGTAATGTTGCTGCTTGAGCATAAACAGTATCTGCAAAGTTACAGTGCTGAAAGTTCAATGCAAGCGGAGATATTGTCTTTTAAAGTTATGGCAGTTTAATGCCTACGAAAACGGGCGGTTTGGACTACAACGAGCTTCTTCCTGGGTTGGTGACATCATAAACCCTGCAAAACACGCCCCCGGGAACACGCAACAAAGTGGGCGAGGCCATGTGGTGCAGCATAATGGAAGAGGTGTGTACACCGGACGCGAGCGATGCAACGCGTCAAAAGATAATATAACCCATTATAGTCTGTGATATTTTCTACACTGGATGCGGCACTGAAGAAGCTTCCAGAATCTGTGCTGGATTTGCACAAAGGCTTTTACTGAAAGATGAAGCAGTTCCCACTTTAAAAGTAGAAGCTGCTGTTTATTGGCTTAAAACTGTAAGTACGTTTTATTGTTTGTACATGTCTTTTAAATGTGTATAGACAACACTTGCAAGAGGAGCAAATGCCAAACACAGAGAATTTGTTTTTTTTTTATTTTATGTCAACCACTTGCGGTTGGTTCCATCCTTTCTGTGATAAACGTGTGCTATTTGATGTTTGGGTGGCTGTTGAGAATGAAAACTGAAGGTCAAGGTCCTTTGACTGAGGATGAGCAAAATAAAACTTATCAGTCTCCATCTACATAAAAAATTAATTGGATTTTCTGCCTGGCTTTCCTCTGCATAAGGCAGATCTGTATTAAACCACAATCATATTTGAAATTAGTCAAAAGGCTAAAATCACTGAAATTTAATTGAAACGGATAATCAAAAGAAAATAAAACCATGAACTACATAAAAAAAAGAATTAATTCAATGTAAGTCACTTTGGATAAAAGCGTTTGCCAAATGCATTAATGTAAATGTAGCTGCTATAATCACTGTACCTTGAGTTGCCAGTTTTTTTTTGTTTTTTTTTTGTCTTCTTAACTTTTTAATGCAAGGTTTGATTAAAATTCAACTTTAGTGTTTAACGATGGGCCCTATTGGTCGATTTTGCATGAATTAAAATGGGGTCAGATTAAACTGTGTGAGCTTTTGGAGTGTTTAAAAAGATGAGACAGACAACAGAAATAAAGTGAATAAATAAAGTGTATTTACAATTTCCACATGGAACTTAAAACAACACAATAAAACTAGAAAAACTTAGGCCGTTTAAAAGCAGGGAGTCCATTTTCACCATACCATAAAACAGTCCTTAAGAGTCCTAGTAACGTGCTGAAAGTCCCAATGTGATAGTGTCCACCGGTGTATATACAAAGTCCACAGAAGAGTTAATCCAAGTGAAGTTGATGTGAAGCACTGGAAAGGTAAGTCCAAGAAATAACTCCTCAATACAGCTTGTGGGTGATCACGTTTGTAATGAGCGGGGTGATTGTTTGCCATGCTGCCTCCTTTATGCTGGTCTATTTCCTGGTTCCTGTCATGTGACCAGTCACATGACAGGCAGACCCATACACATTTAAAGACATACACACATTAAAATAAGAGGAATAAAATGGACTAAAACACATGTAAACCAATTAAAACTCTATTATACATAAAATCATTGTAATAAATAGAGCGGTAAAACATGTATTTTATGGGACAGTGTCACAAGTGTAATTAGCTTAGTTCATATCAGTCTAGTGTTGCACGATATACCGGTACTAGAAAGGTATCGCGATACCCTGCTTTTAAAAACGGTCCGGTTCTTCATTTTATTAGTACCGGTACAATGAGTGCCAGCTGTATCTCCTAAAGTGCGACAGCAGGGGGCAGTGTGCGTGCAGCGCGCTGCTTCTAAGGCAAATTGAGTGCGTGTTTATTCCTCTCAACTGCGCAACGGCTTTTATGGTGACGAAACGAGAGGTATGGTTGTAAATACAGGTGCTCTTGCAGACCGTCCACAAATTGTTGAGAAAGCAGATGCACGAAGCGAAATATGGCATTATTTTGCTTACATTGCCGACAGTCAAGGCAAGCCCATGGACACCACAAAGCCCGTATGCAAAAGATGTTACAAAACGCAAGCGAAGGGAGTCAAAACCATCTTGCCGTCAAACATCCCGATTTGTACAAAGAATTAATTTTACTCGTGCAAGGAGACCTGAGGTGTATTATTGAGTCTAAGTTTAATAAGTGATATCTGGTTGCAAAAATAAAATTAATTTAAAAATACATAAATATGTGAAGGGTATACCCAGCTAACCAAAATACGTGACTGTTACGTAACTGCAATGTAATTTGGTGACCAAACTTTCGTTGTGGCAACCGGAAAAGTGAAAGGTGCCTATACGTCGCCACAATGTAACTTTGTGACGTTGCCAGTTAGTAACTGCGACGTCGTGGCAACGTTGTGTATTATAGTTGTGTGTTGGTAATCAGTTGGTAATTTTTATATTTATTTTATTTTTCTATGGGCGGACATAAAGGCTATTCCAACAGCTGTGAACGATGAATGCAGACTCAAAATGAATTCAGTTCATTTATTTTGAAAAACACACAGAACATGAACAAAACTCCAAATAAAAATAATAAAATACACTCAAACTATAAATAAAAACATATAGCCTACAGCGAAACATAAAATAAAAGCATTCAAGACGTTTAGCGTAACATTTTGCTAACATATATTTCAGACGATCAAGGAAAGATACCATATAATCACAGAAGTAAAAATATTAACAAAAGTACTTAAAGTAGACTGTGGGTAATGTTATTTAACCAATCTGATGCAGTTGTTGAACTTTATTGCTATAAAACTGACGAGAAACACGGAGAAACATCGACGCTGTCCTCTCCAGCAGCTTGAATGTTTTCCCGGTTGCCATGGCAACTCTAACGGCCACCTGCACTAACGTAAACATAACAATAAAAAAAGGTTTTGCGTCTTTCCAAAGTTAACTTTATACATTTTTATAAAAGCCATTTATTCGGTGTTACCTCTGAAAAATAAATTCTTCTCTCAGAAAAATTAACTTTACACTCTTTTCAACATACTGTGTGCTGCGCGCACTTCATTTGTGGAGGCACGCGCTGTAGGCTTATGTCATGTCACTATATATAAAAAGCAATCATCCATACTCTGACTTGGTGAAAAAAAACATTTTTTTTTCTTAAGGGGAATTTCAGTCTTGTGTCTGACGTTTAATTACACATTTTAAATAGCAAATTCTGTTAATAATATATAAAGAACGTGTAAATGAAGGTAATGAAATTACCAGCACTTGACGTTGTAGTTACGTTGCCAGTAAGTCATGGAATGACCAATATATTACGAATAGAGTACGTATCTGGAACGTTCTTGGTAATCTCATAACGTTAGGAGATCGTACTGACGATGTGAGATGGTAATCTGAAGGTAATAATATTACGGGCATACAACGTTGTAGTTACGTTACTAGTAAGTCATGGAATTACCAATATATTATACATTAGGAGATCGTACTGACGATGTTGTGAGATGGTAATCTGAAGGTAATGAAATTACTGTCATGTGACGTCGTAGTTACGTTGTCAGTAAGTAAGTCATGAAATTACCAAAAAGTACGAATACATTACGTAACTGTTATGTCGTTTGTTAGCTCGGTATACAGTTATTTTAAACCAATTTATGCTTTAATAACATTGCTCTGAGTATTTACAGTAATCTAATTTTTACAGTAATCTTACTGTCAAAAACACCCACATGTATAAAAAAAAACAGCACAAAAGCATAACAGTAAATAATTTACAATTTTATTGAGCATGAAAATAATAAACATTAAAAATTTATATTAAATCTAACTCTAACTTAACAGCAATGAAGCTCAAATCCAGAATTATCAGCCTGCACACTGGTGAAGAAAGAAGTTCTGTCATATGTTATTTATTTACTTTTCCTGCTGTTTTAGGTTTTTGCCGTAGTATCGTTTAAGTATCGGTATCATGATATTTAAGTTAGGTATCGTATCGAAGTCAAAATTTTGGTATCGTGACAACACTATATCAGTCACACAGTAACTTAACACAGACGTTTTTCTGTGTGTGTGAAAAAACAAAGAGAAAGCAGGCGAGTCTGCCGGCCCAATTTGAGATTTTTTTCTTTCTTTTTTTCTTAGATGTTTTCTTACATTTGAACTGGGTGACTACTTCAAATGCAAGAAACCATTTCTAGACTGTAGTGTCAGATTCATGAACCTGCTTGTTTCAAACTATTTTAACACAACACCAAGAGCAGCTAAAGTTGTAGCTAACATTAAAATAACTCACAAATAGTTATCAAAATGTTAACTTTTTGGGA
Source organism: Chanodichthys erythropterus (assembly GCF_024489055.1). Classification (NCBI taxonomy): domain Eukaryota; kingdom Metazoa; phylum Chordata; class Actinopteri; order Cypriniformes; family Xenocyprididae; genus Chanodichthys; species Chanodichthys erythropterus. Next base: position 39,622,771 of record NC_090228.1, on the reverse strand, counting down.
TTCTTAGAAGTGATTGAAATTGAAGGTGCAAAACAGAAAGTGAGTCAGGGCTGATATTGTTAACGTCCTTAGAAACTGTCTATACTGATTCTGAAACTCTCTAACTGCATCCTTCCCTAACTATTGTTGAAATAAAAACAAAACATCTTCACATCAGTTCCTCTCCTTCCTTGTACTATTCAAGATGATGATTGAAACCATGTATTGATGTCTCCAAGAATGGTCCAGGACTGAGTGGATGAACTTTTAAAAATTGGCAACCCATCCACATTCACTTGAAGTTCCAGGCATACACCGCTAGCCAAGCTGCACTTATTTGCCTCCAAAGTGGTCTTGATTGACTTCAGGATTCCAAAGTAATGGTATGTCCCACCAGCCTTTTCCTGGACAACCACTGACTCTGACCGTGAAGTCATAAGAAGTGCTCTTGCATCAGCTGGCAATGATGGATGATGGTACTTTAGAATTTTCAATAAATTATTCAATGCACTGTTATGTTTTCTTCCAGTGCCCAGGTTGCAATCTATTTTTCAGATGAGCTTCCTCTTCTTCAACAGATCTACTGTTATCAGACTGTAAAGATTCTAACTCGGTGATTCACAGCCCATAAAGTCCTCCTCAGTTTTAACTGGATATTTATAATTGTCAGCTGGTAAATTTTCAGCCCTACAGCCAAAGCCAGACTGAATTGACTTCAAATGTTGGTTAACTCTTTCTCTACATTTTCGATGAGAAATGGCAATCAGTTCTCAGCATCAAATTATTAAATATACAACATCACATTTTACATGGCAAAAACAATAGTTTGCTCACATCGAGATGGTTAGCTACGCTATCCTACAACATAGGGTGAGGGTTAGCTTACATTACCCTCACTTAGGCATTTTTAGTGAACTATATTTGCGATCAGAAAATTGCATTAAAAAAAGACCATGCCTGCTTTGATTGTGTCTAATAACAAATCAAATGAACTACATAAAACATAAAATAAACTATAACTGATCAGTAAAATCACTAACGGATTTCACCTGAACCTACTAGGTTTAGCTTGCTCTGCCATTAGGGTTCCACCTACTAGGTTTAACACTCTGAGGTCTGAGATATCGCCGGCGATACCACCGTGGTTTTTTTCTAACCAGTGTGAAAGAGACTCAAAATACTCTGTCAATGCTACACATACAATTAAGAGCTATACACCATTTTAATCTGTGGAATATCTTCTTTTATTTGTGTACACTCAGAGTAAAAACAAAATGTTGTGCTTTTTGTAAAATAAAGAAAACTAACCTGAAGCGTGATCTGTCATCACCCTCTGAACGAAGTCCAATCTGATAGTTCTCAGAAAATGAACTGTAACTTATTGAATACTAATGACACAAAAATGAGACTTATGTCTAAAAAAACTTTGAAATGTCAGGTTTTAAGGTTTTGTAAGTCAAATCGAAAACAAATATTCTCTGTTTATATAATCTGTATGAAAAGAGAGCCATGTCAGAAGTCAGTGATTCAGCTCATTATCTACTAATGCGGCCACGCCCATGGAGCGAGCGCTATTCAGATGCAAATTCTGAGGCAATACATGCATACATCGTCTCAATCGTGTATTTATTGTCTTGAAAAGTGTTTTGAATATCCATATTTAGCGATCTCTGGCCTCTGTTAGTTCAGTTCCTGGAGAGTCACATGACCTGTTCTTCTTTAGATAAATTTGTGGACTAAAGGTGTACAGAGCGCCCTCCAGCTGCAAGTATGAATTGAAAACACAGTATCCAGCGTTCACAGTGATGACAATAAATATTGAATAAATATTACTCCTCTGTTTAGAAAATTGACAAACATATGAGAATCCATCAATATTTCTCCAAATGTGCATGCTTTTAACCCTCTGGAGTCTGAGGCTGATTTGGGGCTTGGGGAAGTTTTGGCATGTCCTGATATTTGTGCTTTTTTCAGTTGTTCATAAACATATAAATGACAAAAGTGTCATTACACTGTATTCAGCACAAACTAGGCTACAATAATATGTGAGGAACATGTATGTACATGTTTGTATTTTTGAAGGAATAATGTTTATGCGTGGTTATTGAAAAAACAAAAAACTTAAGTCACTGAAATAAGGCCAAAAAAAGTATATTAAATCTGTGTTCACAAGACTTTTGGGTATTGGAGGTTGTAGACTAAAGTTTTTGCTTCAGAATTATGTAAAAATTATGCTGCCTACTCCTTCATATAAAACAATATATTGATTTAGTTTTTGTAAGACACTTTTTGTCAAGAAACACAGTATGCATGGAGGCGTGAATGATCATGAATAATGGGCCATTTACACCTGAGAAGCCAAAGAATCACATAATAATGACCTGAAATGACTTGCATATTAATGAGGCCTTTCAGTCAGGTAGGCTGTGAAAAAAACCCTCTGTAATAATGTCTCAGCTCATCATAAACAGCAATACTGTGAAATATTATTATAATTTAAAATAATGGTATTCTATTATATTCTTTAAAATATAATGTATTTCTGTGACGCAAAGTGTCTGAACAATTATGTTACCTCTATGGCATTTCATATAGGCTTTTAGCTTAAAAGCATGCACATTTGGAGAAATATTGATGGATTCTTATATATTTATGTCAATTTTCTATACTGAGAAGTAATATTTATTGTCATCAATATGAGTGCTGGATACTGTGTTTTCAATTCATACTTGCAGCCGGAGGGCGCTCTCTGTGCACATTTAGTCTACAAATTATTCTAAAGAAGAAGAGGACATTTCAGGAATTGTGTTTTTAATTCATACTTGCAGCCGGAGGGCGCTCTCTGTACACCTTTGGGCCACAAATTCATATAAAGAAGAAAAGGAACTAGGAACTAACGGCATGTCTTCTACAGATCGCTAACCATGGCTTTAACATCCAAATAAACACTTTTCAAGACAATAAATACACGATTGAGACGATGTATGCATGTATTGCCTCTGAATTTGCGTCTGAATAGCCCTGGCTCCATGGGCGTGGCCGCATTAGCGGGTAATGAGCTGAATCACAGACTTCTGACATGGCTCTCTTTTCATACAGATTACATAAACACAGAATGTTTGTTTTCGATTTGACTTGCACGATTTAAAACCTGACATTTCAACGTTTCTTTAGACATAAGTGTCATTTTTTTTGTCATTAGTATTGATAAGTTACAGTTCATTTTCTGAGAACTATCAGATTGGACTTCGTTCAGAGGGAGAGGAGAGATCACGCATCATGTTAGTTTTCTTTATTTTACAAAAAGCACAACGTGTTTTTACTCTGAGTGTACACAAATAAAAGAAGACATTCTATAGTTTTAATTGATATATTACTTATGTCTCTATGACAAGAAATGACGGAGTATTTTAAGTCTGTTTTGCTGCAATGTGAAAAAAATCCTGCAAAACGCGCCGGCGCGTTTTCAGACCTCAGGGAGTTAAGCTAAAAGCCTATATGAAATGCCACAGAGGTAACATTATTGATCAGACACTTTGCATCACAGAAATACATTATATTTTAAAGAATATAATAGAATACCATTATTTTAAATTGTAATAATATTTCACAATATTGCTGTTTTTCTGTATGTTTGATATACACCATGATGAGCTTGAGATATGATCACAGAGGGTTTTTCCACAGCCTACCTGACTGAAAGAGCTCATTATTATGCAAGTCATTTCAGGTCATTATTATGTGATTCTTTTGTCTTCTCAGGTGTAACTGACCCATTATTCATGATGATTCATGCCTCCACGCATACTGTGTTTCTTGACAAAAAGTGTCTTACAAAATTTAAATATCTCTATTGTTTTACATGAAGGAGCAGGCAGCATAATTTTTACATCATTCTGAAGCAAAATTTTTTTGTCCTTATTTCAGTGACTTAAGTTTTTTGTTTTTTCAATAACCACGCATAAACTTTATTCCTTCAAAAATACAAACATGTACATACATGTTTCTCACATATTATTGTAGCCTAGTTTGTGCTGAATACAGTGTAATGACTTTTTCCATTAATATGTTTATGAACAACTGAAAAAAGCACAAATGTCAGGGCATGTCAAAACTTCTCCAGGGCCCTGAAAATCCTCAGACCCCAGAGGGTTAACTTGCTAAGCAACAGAGTTGCTAATCTGCAGTTTGCTTTCCACAACACTTCTGAGATATGCCAAACTTAAACATAACTAAGGCAATTCACATCTGATGTCTTCCCATATCTTAAAACTAGAAGAATTTTCCTTTTTAGTTTTAAAGGTGCCGTAGAACGTGTTTTCAAAAGATGTAATATAAGTCTAAGGTGTCCCCTGAATGTGTCTGTGAAGTTTCAGCTCAAAATACCCCATAGATTTTTTTTTTATTCATTTTTTTTTAACTATTTTGGGGCATCATTAAATATGCGCCCCTTTAAATTCTCGTGCTCCCCACCCCCGAGCTTGCGCTTGCCTTAAACAGCATAAACAAAGTTCACACAGCTAATATAACCCTCAAATGGATCTTTACAAAGTGTTCGTCATGCAGCATGTCTAATCGCACAAGTATGGTATTTATTTAGATGTTTACATTTGATTCTGAATGAGTTTGATGGTGCTCCGTGGCTAAAGCTAACATTACACACTGTTGGAGAGATTTATAAAGAATGAAGTTGTGTTTATGCATTATACAGACTGCAAGTGTTTAAAAATGAAAATAGCGACGGCTCTTCTCCGTGAATACAGTAAGAAACGATGGTAACTTTAACCACATTTACCAGTACATTGTCTAAATGTTTCGTTAGCATGTTGCTAGTTTACAAATATCACTAAAAATATCATGATATCATGGATCATGTCAGTTATTATTGCTCCATCTGCCATTTTTCGCTGTTGTTATTGCTTGCTTACCTAGTCTGATGATTCAGCTGTGCACATCCAGACGTCCTGTCCTTGTCTAATGCATTGAACATGGGATGGCATATACAAATATTGGGGGCGTACATATTAATGATCCCGACTGTTACGTAACAGTTGGTGTTATGTTGAGATTCGCCTGTTCTTCTGAGGTCTTTTAAACAAATTAGATTTTTATAAGAAGGAGGAAACAATGGAGTTTGAAACTCAATGTATGTCTTTTCCATGTACTGAACTTTTGTTATTCAACTATGCTAAGGTAAATTCAATTTTTAATTCTAGGTCACCTTTAAACATAACTTCTGGGGCGACAACAGACGCGAATTCGCGTCATGAGAGGGGCTCTCCCTTTCCTTTAAATATGTGTCCCAGACTCTTCCACATACTTCCTCTGAATAAATACACAACTCGTCAGTGGGAAAGTAGTTGTAAAATACAGCGAATAAGCTCAATTTGCCAGCTTTAGCTATCTTGTAGTCTCAATTTATATAGATTATAGCTCGAGTAAAAAACGTTTTTACAATTTACCAGATTGTCCTACCTCCTCACTCACTTTCTTCCAAGCAAGATCATTTTATTCCTGTTTCTATAAAAGTGTGAAGATGTATCTTACAACGACAATGATTTTGTCCTCCATTGTTGTTTTGGATTTCTGCCTCCATCACTACTAGTGCAAGGTCCTGATTGGTTAATGCGGTGTGAATTTTCGCCAAAGTTCAGATTTTTCAAATTCCCGAAACGCTCAACGCTGCAGGATGTCTATTCGTGTCTTTGCATTGACTCGCATTAATCGCGCTTAACCCTTAATTTGCGTCTGGTGTGAACTCACCATAAGGCAACCCTAGTGTAAAAAAAAAAATATGCTAAGTATACTTGCAGCAAGACTAATTATTAGTATATTTCAAGTGTGTTAATGATTAGTTAACTTAAAGTGTGCTATTTTGAAACAACTAATTTTGTACTATGTATATTTTAGTTGAAATTAAGTTGTATTTTTTAAGTATATTTAGTGTACTTTTGTGTGCTAAATTGGAACAACTATACTTAGTACACTTTAAGTATATGCCTATGTAGGGACTAATTACATGCTTGATTAGTGATTATTAAAGTGTACTTAATTTGTGTTATAAGTATACTTTATTTGTGTTATAAATATATTTTGTGTTATAACACAAATAAAGTATACTTATAACACAGTATATTTATAAGTATACTTTATTTGTGTTATAAGTATACTTTGTGTTATAAGTACACTTTATTTGTGATTTCAGTACATTACAAAATAATTACGAGTGTCTTCTGAACACACAAGCAATATACAATGAATATTATTTTACAGGTAATGGTATTGCATGTATGCTCAGTACCTTTGGCTTATTCCAAATACTAAAAATTACACACTTTGTAGTCAATAACAATACACTTTGTTATTACTTATACTTTGTATAATATAGTCAACATTTGAAGCGGATCAAAACCTTTAATCAAAGTTGTCCTAAAACCTTCTTCTTAACTCTTTTGATCCACTTCAAATGTTGACTACTGTACTTTGAATTACATAATCTCACACAATACAGTATTATAATTGTGCTACTATTTAAATACAGTTTAACAAATTACTTAGGTGACATTTTCCCAAAGTTGAATGCATTTGTTTTCAAGGCCATTAAAATAAATAAAATGTAACATAATCACTAATGAAGAGACATATTTCATTAACAAATTCAATAGTTTTTATTTAAACTTAACATAGATTCAGCAAAACTTACCATGGTTTTCATTAAAGAAAAAGAAATGGACCAATGGTGACCTCTAAACACAAATACAAATGACACATTATATTCAATTTTCTGAAGAGCTTCTCATTATTGTGTCTGATGGCCGCTTACACAGAGGAGTGACCGCAGAAACTCGTGAAGAACAGCATCTATTAACAGAATATACCAAAGATATAAGGTCAGACAGCAAAGCCATATCACAGTTTCGATTTTAGCTTGTTGGCAAACGTAGTATGTTTTAAATTTTCAGTTCATTATGAAACAGTGGCAGCAGCAGAGGGTAATTAATGGGAAACACTGAATGAATGTATAGCTGATAAATGTGCTAAAGTTGTCATATCGGTTGTTATATAACAAAAACCCTTCCACCGGACTGAAAGAGAGTCTCGAGGCCTGCCGCTGCACTGAGTGAGTGACACAGACAGCAAAGAAATGTATTCTATAGGCTAGATTATTTTTAAGGTCTATTTTTACAGGCTGTATGCAATATATGCAAAGCCAAAGCGCAATGAAATAAAGCAACTTATGATTTCGGGGGTTTACATAGGCTATTGTCCAGTTTCATATTTGCTCAGTGATAGTCATTAATTTCGGGGCTAAGGCTTTGGAAATTGTAGGCTACACTGCATATATTAAATGTGCTTTTAATGCATTAGTCATACTGAAATAAATGAGCACAAGTAATATAATGAATTCCAAGGATGAATAAGTAAACTTAAAAAATATACTCAAATTTAACTTTAATACACAACAACTTCAGGATATTAAATAATGTATTTTTTAAATATACTTTCAGTGCATTGTTACAATGATCATTTTCAGCACACAGTTAAAAGATACCTCAAATATATTTTTATAAAGTGCAAATAAATACACTTTTAAAAACTAAACTTAACTTACACTTCAAGTATATTTTTCTAAAATATATTTTTTAGAAAATATACTAAAGTACAATTATGTTAAAGTGTGTTAAAAGTTGTATTGTGAAAATATGATACTAATATACTTTTTTATATATTTAAAGATAGTACATTTTTTGTTAGTATATTTGCAATGTACTATAGAAAAAGGGAATATATTTAAAATATAATAAAGTATACTTTTTTTCACTAGGGTGTTTAGTGTGGAGACGTTCATTCTATTTCTGCTGTCGGTGAGAATTTGATTCATGGCACTGAATCGTCTTTCACACTCTGCCGTTGAGATTGGAAGCGTGGAGACAGTAGTGAGCATTTTGCACAGATTCTCTCCTGTGACACCATGACACTTTAATTTGTGGAACTCCTTGAGGAGTATGGGACTGATTATGGCCTCAACAGCAAGAGTTTTGTGTATGGTAAGAAATTTGTCATCCCCATATAGGATGCGCTCATCTTCGTCGGTTGGCCAATTTGACGGATTTAAAGCAGCTGCGGCAGAAATAATTACCTTGTCATCCAGCCTGCACTCAATGTTGTCTGCCAGGGTAACGAAAAATCGTTCACGAAATGCCTCTGCCTTCCGATGGTCTCCGTCTCTTGGTTTAGACACATTCACGCCCTTGAACGTGTGGAAACTTCCAAGATCTTCATTCATGCATCTTGTGTTCACACCATCGGCTTTCCTCATAGACCACAGTATTCTCAGTGCAACGCCCACCTCAGAATTGGCACTGACAGCTGTGGCATCTCTCCTCTGAAGAAACAGGGATAATGCTTGCAGGGTCTCCAGCGCATCTTTTAAAGGTGCCATAGAATTGAAAATTGAATTTACCTCGGCATAGTTAAATAATTAGTGTTCAGTACATGGAAATGACATACAGTGATTCTCAAACACCATTGTTTCCTCCTTCTTATGTAAATCTCATTTGTTTAAAAGACTTCCGAAGAACAGGTGAATCTCAACATAACACTGACTGTGACGCAACAGTCGGGATCATTAATATGTACGCCCCCAACATTTGCATATGCCAGCCCATTAGACAAGCCAGTATTAACGTCTGGATCTGTGCACAGCTGAATCATCAGACTTTATGTAGGTAAGCAAGCAAGGACAGATGGAGCAATAATAATAATAACTAACATGATCCATGATAACATGATATTTATAGTGATATTTGTAAATTGTCTTTCTAAATGTTTCGTTAGCATATTGCTAATGTACTTGTAATGCGGCAGGATACGAGGTGAGATCCATATGCAAGCTTTAGAGAATCGTACACGGGGAACAGACAGGAACGGTAACGGGCAGACAGACACAAGGATAAACGCTCAGAATTGCAACAGAGGTTACAAGACCTCGCAATGTGTGTGAGGATGTGACTAGCTTATATAGTCCAGGTAATGCGTGGCAGCTTGGTGTGGTGATTAGTGTTAGCTGATTGTTGGAGTGAGTGCAGGTGATTGGCAGGGAGGATTATGGGAAGTGTAGTCCTGGAATGACTGGAACTGTGACATAACGTCCCCCTCCCAGAAGGCGCGTCCTCACGCTGTGGGTGGCACAATCGGGGAGGGGGGTGGGTGCCCTGGAGACATACTGACAGGTGAGGGTGAATGTACGGACGGGTAAGGAGGTCTCCAGGGCAGGTCCAGGGAGTCTAGGCCCCATGGCGGGTCAGGTGCCTCGGGCAGCCACGGCAGGTTGGGTGCCTCAGGCCGCCACGGCAGTTCGGGAGCCTTGGAACGCCAAGGCGAGTCAGGAGAGTCAGGCAGCCATGGTAGTTCGGGAGCCTTGGGATGTCAAGGCGGGTCAGGAGCATCAGGCAACCATGGCAGTTCGGGAGCCTTGGGACACCAAGGCGGGTCAGGAGAGTCGGGCAGCCATGGTAGTTCGGGAGCCTTGGGATGCCAAGGCGGGTCAGAGTTCGTGGGCAGCCATAGTGGGTAAGAAGCTGGCTTGTAGTGGGCTGGAGCTGGCCTGTCGAAGGCCAGAGCGGGCTCGTGGGCAGCTGGAGCGGGCTCATGAAAGGCTGGAGTGGGCTCGTGGAAGGCTGGAGTGAAGACTGGAATGAAGTCCGGAGCTGGCTCGGGCTCTGGTGTGGAGTCTGGAGCTGACTCGGGCTCTGGTGTTACCATCTTGTCCGTAGACACCAGTGAGTCTGAGTGCGTAGCAACCGGCGGGCTTGAGTGCGTAGTGGCCGGCGGGCTTGAGTGTGAAGCGGCTGGCGGAGATTTTGGAATTCCAGCTGCTTGTGCTGAAGTCAGCGGTGGATCGTCCACACTGGACAACAATCCTCTCCGCTCACGGACTGAGCCAGAGACGTGACGTGACTTTGGGCGATCAGCGGAGATGTGACATGGCTCTGGAAGATCTGCTGCGACGTGACGTGGCTCTGGGAGGTCTGCTGAGACGTGGCGAGGCTCTGGGAGGTCTGTGACTTGACTTGGCTCCCAAAGATCAACTGTGACTTGACTGGGCTCAGGAAGATCAACTGTGGCTTGACTTGGCTCACGAAGATCAACGGTGGCTTGACTTGGCTCATGAAGATCAACTATGATTTGACTTGGCTCAGAAAGATCAAATGTGGCTTGACTTTGCTCAGGAAGATCAACTGTGACTTGACTTTGCTCATGAAGATCAACTGTGACTTGACTGGGCTCAGGAAGATCAACTATGACTTGATTTGTCTCAGGAAGTTTAACTGTGACATGACTTGGTGTTGTTGTGGCCGCCATTTTCTGAGTGCTTTCTAGTGGGACAGCCATTACATGAGTAGCCAAGGTGTCGTATTCCTCCGCGACACTCACAGTAAATAGAGAGCCACAGTCAATAATGCAAATTCCAAAAAGCAACTAAGTGATGAACATGGTCCCTCTCATCTAAGTTTGTTCTGAAGAGGTTGGTTAATGGCATCACAAAAAAAGTCTATCAGCACACAGTGGATCCTTGTGTTGGCGAGGTCTTCTGTAACGTGGCGGGACACAAGGTGAGATCCATATGCAAGCTTTATTAAACTGAGTTCGTAGTCAAACAGGCAATGGTGGAACAACAGCAAACAGGTATGGCAGAGAGTAGGCAGAATCGCAGTCGAGGAACAGGCAATGGGTCAGGGCTGGCAGAAAACACTCGTAAATCCAAAACAGAGCAAATAGTCTAAAGGGCAGATCTTGATTTGTCTTCGCTCAACCCTTCAAAGAGTCTGACCAACGCTGGATAGCTTTCCCAAAGAGCTGTCACAGATGTACAGGATGAGGACAGCCAGCGCACGTCAAAAACTTTTCCTATTCTGCGAGCGTGCATCCCTAAGTCAGAAGCTGCAGACTCAAGCTCTCTCATATTTTCTTTGAGAGATAAATGAGTACAGCGAGTCACAGCGAGTCAGTGAACATCTGAAAATGACTCGTCTCTGTAATATGTTTGACAGCATCATGGACCGCAAGTTCTAACTTGTGATTCATACAGTGAATGACGGTGAGGTTAGGGTTAATCTTCTCTCGCAGAAGTATGGCAGCTCCTCTGCATTGGCCAATCATAGCAGCAGCCCCATCAGATGCAAAGCCAACAAGCCGCGCACACAGCATATCTTCATATATGCCCTGCCTATCAAGACTTTGTAGCAGGACGTCACAGATGGCTGCTCCAGTGCATGACTCCAGTTCAACAAGTTGAAAGAAAAAGTTGCAGATCTCACCTTCATATGGAACTCTAATGTAGATGATCAGGCATGTTTTATTTGATACAGTTGCACTCTCATCGATGAGAATACTGAATTTATCAGATGAGAGATCCACCCTGACAGACAACAAAAAACTCCCTGAAACATCCTAACTCTTCAATACAGATAGCGGAATTCCCTGTCTTTACTGTTATTTCTATTTCTTATGTGTTCCATTTTTATTTATGTATTTGGTTCTTCTTTATGTAAAGCACTTTGAATTACCATTATGTATGAAATGTGCTATAAATAAAATTGCCTTGCCTAAATATCTTTGCCATACTTAAATTTAAACAGCAGTGTCTCTATCATTGTTACATACAGTATTAGTTTTTAACAGTTAGTGCAAATATTTTCCCTTACTTTATTTTAGCTTAAATAGCATCAAAATCTTGCACCGAACAACACTACTGAACAAATGCAATCCCTGAATACATTTGTACACTATTATATTTCTTTCCAGACACCTGGCAGCGCTTCTGCTCACAGCTGAGCCACATTTGTACAAGATGCCATTTGATGCACATCGGACGCGTTTTGGTGGTTTAAATCGACACTCGCGACTTGCGCGAGTGCTTTTACTGTAATTTAGGCAAAAGCACTCATAATAGAAGCGACGCGGTCGTGACGCGCATGTTGTGCGGCGCGCTCGTTTTTTCCAGGCACGCATATGCCATGGCTGTACACTGAATTGACCCGTCTCTGGTGATAGCAAGCCACTCTCGACCCTCTCTCCATTTTGCAAACCTCCCCGGATCAATGCAGCCCCCAACTGTAGCCTCAGAAGACAATTTAGGGACTTTAAGCAACAGCTTTGCTTTGGGTATTTACTGATATAGATAGACAATTACAATGCCACATACCATAAAACATAATATTAACTTTCTTTATCTGTCACGTAGTAACGACTACGGCAAATCAGCTATTCTCGCGTAGTAGACGGTTACAGTAGAATGTCGCGAAGTAGCAGTTAAAGTTGCGCATGCGCAATAGAACGCCAGAATGCCGTTGCCGTTCCACCAGAGGCTGTTGCTTAAAGTCCCTAATTAGCCTGGATTGTTCATCACATTAGCATCATCATGGGAGTTCCCCTCAGCCTGGGAGTTCCCTTCATTGATTAAAACAGTAGCTCTTGTAGTCTCATTCTCAGAATTTCTAGGATTTTTTAGTGATGGTCCTGTAAAATGCGCTGATATGCTGCTCTGAATCCTTTTCATTTTTCTATTTGTTTTGCTATCGTTTTTTTTCACGCTGATATTGACAGTTGGTACTTGGTGACATTTCGAAAAGACGTGCATGAAAAGCCACTGGAACAGGATCCTAGACGCGGTGTCTCCTATGGTTTCCTCGCTTTCTTTCCGAAACGTGACAAAAGCCAGTCTCCTTTCTCTGCAGAACGCGATATATCCACTAAGCCAATCACAGTGCACCATTCCACGCACTGTAAACAGTAATGGCGGCGCTCTGAATACACCCGGCATCCTAGTTTTCCTTATCTGCTTTGTACTTTGTGATCAACAAAAACAGAAAAATGAATAATTTTGGTGCCTGTTTCTAAACTGATGACTGAGACTACAAATATTCTACCTATGATTGAGATTTTAATCTAACAGTGCCAAATGAGAGGTAGGTTATAACGCCGGTTTCTGTTTCAGTTTAGCTTTAAATGAGTTTGCTTTGGCTTGACGTTTATATATTATATTTTTCATTCTTGTTCTGTTCTGAATACCATTAAGTTTAAAGGATTTGTTGTAGAGTAAGGGAAAATAAAATAGGCTATAGTGGTGCACCCATGGGATTAATATAACACCAAAAATCTACAGGGAAAAATTGAAAAGTACTGCTAATTGTGTAGGCTTCATTATGTTAAAGGTGCAGTATGTAATAATTTTGTCCGCTAGAGGCTGCTAGAGGCCAATTCAAAACAAAGGTGTAACTTGATGATGCCAGGTTTGAGAGCGGAATCTTGGGACATGTGGTCTTCACCTCAACGGACGGTGCAAAAGAGTCGGGATAGGACTCTGGAAGAAATCATGTTCATGGATGAGATTATTAATGTTACTGTACTATGAAGCAGAGCAGGGCCGAGTGTTGTGGGAGCTGAACGAGGAGCTGGAGCGATTGCGCAACACACGCCTCATGAGCAGCGGGACTTTTATTATGACACAGTCGCCGGTGCCGCTTCCACTTTTCCTCATGAGTATGAGCAAAGAATATACTCTTTGGTATGAGGTAACGCAGCTCTGTTTATTATTAGATACATTTGAGAGTGTTGAAAATTATGTTATAATGTTACTCTGTGTTCGTTTGGCGGCTGCTGTGAGACACTTGTTTGAGACACACTGCAGTAAGATAGATCAATATTAGAATATCATATTAAATGCTGGATGGCTTGTGTTGATAAATGGCATGCAATTAATTTTAAAATGTATTGTATGATGGAGAAAATTATGTATTACTGTTAATAAAATATAAACCTGCATCTAATTATGCTATGTTAGCTATTTGACAAAATTTTTCTCTGAGGCATGGTAAAGCATGATACTTGAAAAAAATAAAGAAAATTAGATTTAAACTATGAGACTAAACGTGTTGAGCTATATAACAATTAGTTTTGTGTATAAATATATCAAAACAGTTGTTCTCTTGTCTATTAAAACGTGTAATATATTAAAGCATCTTTGGTGTTTCCATGGTTTACCGAGGGTAACGCGGGTATGACGCCATTGAAAGGCGGCTCCTCACACGTCCTAGAGCCTTGGTTCAAATTGCAATTTTCTCACGATTTACAAATAGTTGGAAACATTTGGGATATTGTAAGTACTCAAGTGAACAAAATATATAACACTGGCCTAGTGCTTTTTAGATATGTTACTGCATACCTCAGGTCTTTTGTGACCCGGGACATCATTCACTACCCTCCTCCTCGTTCATTTTTTTAAAGTTAGACATCAACCTTCTTGGTATTCCTCAATCAATTCATTATAAAGAATATAACAAGAAAAAAATAATAAAATTATAAAAGAATGCCTATTTTTGTATTCATTTTTTGTAAAAATTGTATAGGGTCGCAAACGACCCGAGGCGTGTATGAGTGTACATATATTTTTCTGCACAACAATAATTGAATCTTAGATGACGGAATAAGTGCGATTCACCTTTATTCCACAAGGTGGCAATGTCTGATACACAATGCTGAAGTGACGACTCATTCAGACAGAAAACGAAATAATAATAACAACATGAAATGGCTCAGTGATTTACTGCAGAGTAAGTACTGAACGCAATGAAATAGAACTGTAACTGTTACTGGATGGATCTGGTGAAGCTGTTAGTGATAGAAATATTGATTTTGAAGATGTTGAAAATGAAATAGTTTTGAGAATACGTTTGAGATCGCGAATGGGCTTATATTCGTGACCTGAAACATAAAACTAGCCTATTATTTGCTGAATGTACTGGGAAATGAGCTCTGACGAGGACAGTGGTTATGGCATAAAACATCTGCTCAGAATGAGCCCTTTCAAGCTCCAAAAGGTAACAAAATATGCTTTATTTTATTCTTCTGTAATTGTTACTCTAATATCAGAGGAGTTTTATATTATCGCGACAGGTAGAGATCCTTCCATGTTAGATATAGTTCCGGGTCGATAAAGACCCGAATATGTAAGAATGATTGGCGAAACAGTCATGCATTTAAGGGTTAAATTAATATTACCATCTGAAGAGAAGAGAGATTTGTATTTTTCTCAGTCTCTCTGAATATCTGGTTTCCAGGTAAGGCATCATAAAAATCACCAATATTCAAGTTTAAGCCGGTCAAGAATCAACCCACCCCATACGGTAAAAAAATATATTTTCAAATATATTTTTAAATATATTTCAAAATATACAAAAAATGGCCAAAAAATATATTTCGCTAAAATATATTTTCAAATATAAATATATTTTCTAAAAATATATTTTTTGGCCATTTTTTGTATATTTTTAAAAAATATATTTTCAAATATAAATATATTTTCTAAAAATATATTTTTTGGCCATTTTTTGTATATTTTTAAAAAATATATTTTCAAATATATTTACATAAATATATTTTCTATAAATGTATTTTTTGGCCATTTTTTGTATATTTTTTTAAAAATATATTTTCAAAATATATTTTACAAAAGCATTTAAAAATATATTTTGCCCTACATATATTTCAACCCAAGAAAATACATTCACATGTCACATTTGAAAAACTTTTATTTGTTGTCTATAACACATGAACATTTGAATAATAATCAGCAAGGAACATACTTTACAATGTTCAAAAAATTACAATATTCAAACAAATATAACTTTTTTGCTTTCAAGAAGTCTCAGTTTCCCCAGTTCAAATCCTCAAAGCCTCTTTGGACACATTTGGAAATCTCTTCTTGACTGTGAGACAAAAATGAGTTATTTTTTTAACTTAATGTTTCTAGTAAATTTTCCTTTCACCAAGTATTGACTTACCGTATATATGGCTGCCATGGTTTCCTCGTCAAGGGCACTTCTTCTGTCTCTACCACTGTACTCCTACAAAAGACAAAACACAATAACTGAACATCTGTACAGGTACAGAGGGCATGCACTTTGTCTTCTAACTAGTTTAGGTTTTCCTGATATTTTTGTTTACACTGGAAATAAAACAATTACAGGTATACTGGATTTTAAAGATATTTAATGGGCACATTTTTGGACAGTAAAGAAACTGATTATTGAGGAGAGGCCTTTCTTTACACTTCTGCATTGCATTTTCATTACAAATGAAGGGATAGTGAAATATCACAAAGTCACTCATTTAAGCTAACTTAACTCAAAGGGATAATCCACCCAAAAACAGAAATTATATCATCATTTACTTACCCTCAAGCTGTTCCAGTTGATTATGACATTACCTTTTTCTGTGGAATACAAACAGAGATATTTAGAAAAATAATCCATCTCTGTGTGTTCATGCAAGAAGGTCAAAAACCAAAGTAAACATGATGGTAATCCACATGACCTCAATTGACAAATCAACTTCTTCTGAAGTGAAACAATAGGTGTGTTTGAGGAAAATACTATTATGTTAAATTTGTTACACTACAGATTTTCCAACTGTCCAATATGGGCTCAAAGTCAGCATGTTGTAACTTGTGATGTGTGTTTTAAAGCTTGAGGAGTCATTTGGAAGCACAGACCTAAAAATATTAGTATTTTTCGAACACACACCTAGTGTTTCACTTCAACTAGGGTCAAGTTGACTACTGATGTTTTTTACTCTGTGTGGTTTTTGAAGTGTCAACCTTACCCATGCACTCACAGAGATGGATTATTTTCCAAAAATCATAATTTGAAAGAAAGTCATATTCTGAGAGTATTTTAATTTTTGGGTGGAGTATCCCTTTTTTTAGTATTATCAGAAACAAAAACTTTATTTTTCTTAGCCAAAAAATAAATAATAATAAAAAAATCTGTAGTTTGGCCTTTATATTTAAATTCAACTTTTGAATTTTGAATTCTGTTAATTTCATGTTTATTACTGTGAAGTTGTTTTGTATAAAGTGCCACAGAAATGAAGATGACTTGACTATGAACATTATCCTGTACCTATGACTTGTGGTCAGAGGCTCTCCAGCACAATTGTTGGGCTGGTGGGGCGGACAGCAAGTGGACAAGTGTCTTGACAGATGGGTTTGGACCCGCACCTATTCCAGACAGAAACAGATATTAACACAAGTGCAGAGAACATATCAATTCATAAATTACACAAATAAAATAATATAATTTGCTTAACAGTGCTTAATTAAAAACAATTATTCTACTTCTTAAAGTGTCTCATCATTCTCACCTTGTTGCTGTTGCACAGACCATCTCTGCTTCTGCTACTGAAAATAAAAAGTAGATTTTTTACAGTAATGAATGACACATGTAAACCTGTAGGTTGTGACAAATAAGCATCTTCTGTTACAAGCGACTTATTGAATCACTGGCTCAACTGGATCATCGAAAACAGCTTGTCATTCAGCAGAAAGTGAATATATTATAGTAACCTAGGCTATATTAATAATGATAATAATAATAGTAGAAAAATTGAGCGCATGAAATGCCATTAATGGCAAACCAGCATATGCCTGAACTCTAATAACGAGCGAATTACGTGTGCCTAATTAACAAGTTTAGTAAAACATTTAAATTTAGCAAAAAAAAAAAAAAAAAACTTACGTTACAGGCTCCACTATCAGTGACAGGATCACGTGAGCATCATCGATCGACAACAGCAGGCAGCACGGTCTCCTAACACTCTACAGCTGAAATTTTAAAAAAAATATTAAACTTTTTTTTTGTGTGTAACGTTAGTTTTCACTAGTGTCCAAATTAAAAACAAATGACGTTAAAACGGAAATCTGAACATATCAAGTGCGTCTCCTCATGTGAGCAAATGAAACAAACGGCATTAAATTGACAAATAAAGTTAAAAAAAACCTTGACAATACAAAACTTTATACATTCAAAGCAGCAATTAACATTACATATGTGAAAAATGACGACTAAAAATAAAGTTATAGCTCATTACCTTTTTCTCCGTGAACTCCCGGTTGACTGACGACCGTTACAGATCAAAATGACGCGCATGCGCTGTACTCCAAAAGTCCGTGAGCGCTGCTAGTGGTTTCCCATTCAAATTACGTCACAGTTAACATCGTACATCTAGCGATTTTATTCATTTATTATTTGTTAAACGCTATATTACACTGACAATAAATTACAAATAAATAAATGAATTAATTAATAAGTAATAGACTAAAACACACATTTGTGAGGTGCCATGATAACTCTGTATTTTTTGGGAAGATCATATGTGAACAAAGTGGTCAATGTGGAAAATATGGGGAAATTCATGTTTTTTCTGTAAGTGTTTAAAATTCTTCTAACATAATGGATAGTTTTGATTGCAAGGCTTTCTTCCACCCACATTTGCATTGTCGACTGTAAGATTGGAAATGTATTTTCTTGCACCCTGAAATATATTTTTATATATAAATATATTTTCCTGCCCCTGAAATACATGTTTAAATATATTTTAAGTATATGAAGGTTGAAACAAAATATATTTTCAGTTTCAAAAATATATTTCATTGAACTTCACTGTTTGTAACATATATTTACCATATATTTAAAATATATTTTGGCCAGATAAAATATATTTTTTTACCGTATGGGACTGAAATTTGTACATTTGGTAGACACTTTTTTCCAAAGCAACTGTGTGTAGCTGGTTCAAATATTACAATATATATAAAGAATAATGTTAATGAACTTCATCAAAACTTATGTTATTTTTTATATTCTCATGTTTGTGTTCAGAGTTATAATGAGGCATAACATGCATAATTAATTCTAGTAGGAACCGTTAATGCAGAATATTTTATGGGGCACATAATGGTGACGCACACAATACCTTGTGCGATGTGTGAACAGCGCCATCTTTAGAAGCACATTTGCTATTGACAAGGTCGGTTGTGCTTTCTCTGGCTCTTCAAACAAGAGTGCTGGTGAGGAGATTTCTCTAAGTGTAAACAATATCATAGATTAATTTCATGAGATAAATAATGTTTAAGTGTAATGTAAGACGGTGATGTCATGAAATGTAACGCAGTGAATTGTATTTTGAACATTTACCGAGATTGGTTTTGCTAACTAGCTTTTTTCCATCACTGAAGGGGAGAGACGTGTATCCCAAAAAACATTAATTGTGCTCTGTGTATTTCTGCAGGTATGTTCATTGTTTATTGTGTTATATGTTGAGAAATGTTTGAAATGTGTTTACTATCGAGTTTATACGAGGTTGATAGATACAAAAAAGAGTGAAGTCTGTATGCAAACGTGATGTTATCAAATTGAATTTTTTTTTTTCTCAATTTTAATTGTGCAAAATCTGTAACTTTTGACATTTTTCCCCATTTAATTAATTCACTGATGCGAGTAAGTGGTGAGGAAACTATATTTTCTTTTTTCTTTTCTGCCATATAATGGTGACATGTATTTTGTGACTTTATTTATTTGTTTTATCTTAATTATTTAATTTATTTGATTTATCCTATTTGTTTTATGTTTTGTAACTGTCAAGTGAGTAAATTGTGATCTTGAGAAGCACATTTGCTATTGACGAGGTCGGTTGTGCTTTCTCTCGCTCTTCAAACGAGTGCTGCTTTTTCCATGCTGTATGGATCACTGAAGGGGAGAGACGTGTATCCCAAAAAACATTAATTGTGCTCTGTGTATTTCTGCAGACCTGCTTCTTCAGAATAAACCTTCCTGAGACCTGCTCCACCTGTATTGTCTTCTTTGAGAGCAACAAAACACAACCAGAGTAAAACTGCTACATGTGCATACACCAATAATACATATTGGGAATTCTTGCATTTACTGAATCATACTCAAGACCTTTGGCATTGGTCATGCCATGCTCTATGTTCTAGAATGTTCTTCCTTTAGCTTCAAGGTATTATTTACTAACTAAAGTATAAATAGAAACTCAAGTGTATCATTTGACTCCACTCTCTTCAGTGCTTAAAAATATTCTGCAGATGGTTTAACTTGAAAAAAATTGAAGGATAGTCATAGTCACATGATAAGTCACATAATAACTAATTACGACACAAAGCCAGCCCATTTAACCATAGTTTACATGCACAGAATTTACTCTGTGCAAACATACATGTGCTGTTTTCATAAATATTGAATTAATTAATATCAACAGCAAACTCATAACCATTGTACAAACATTACTCGCAGGAAGTTCTGCTTGGGATATTTTTTTTCCATGAAAATCTGTTTTCCCTGTTTTAATCAGTTCATCGTCCTCATCAACTAAGAAAATAAAGATGTTACATAACGTGGTTCTTAACTGGTTTGGCCATGGGACTCATGTTATACATATATAGCTTTTAAAAACCAAGAAAATATATTTCACAAAAAAATGGTTGAAACACACACAAGTGTCAACCCAACAAATACCAATGAATGAACAGTATAAGGTAGCAGTCATGAATTTTTTTTTTTTTTTTAATGCAATAAAGTTAGTAGGTTGGTATGAGCCAGCACAGTCATTTAAAAATATACAAAATATAAAAAATGAAAGTGGTATTTTGGGGTTATGGAAACAACAGTTACCATGGTAAATACACAATATTAACATTAACTGTTAATAAAACATGTAGAGAATGAACATCATACCAGCATGCAAAACTAGCTAACACATGAAGTAGCTGTTATGTAATTTATTACTTTTTGGTGATTTTATTACTTACTATTTGACATTGCATGAAAGTAATTTCTTTTGCAATTTACATATAGTGAAGTAATACAGCGCTCGCCTGTCTCTGTATTAATAACTACTGGAATTCACTTCAAAGCATCTGCTAAAAAAGTATGTGCTTATAATTTTGTCTCCTAGAGTTCAGATATATATCCAACATAACATCCTACGATAAGGTATTGCATATCCAAGAACAGACACTCTGTATCATGTCCAGGATTCCTTTTCTGAGACTGCTTCTTTCTTTACTTTAACTTTCACATTTTGTGTGGCCAGTAGCAGAAAACAGCCTGCCATAAAAGAAACTTGTGAAAGATGACTTCCCCCAGAATGAACCGACCTTTTAAGCTGTTGCAAGTAGCTCTCAAATCTGAAGGCACTGCACTCATCAAGCCTGCCATAATGGTTAGCATCAGATGCAAGCTGTACTGGCAAGTGCATGTTATACACCAAAAAATCACTGCCATTCAGTAGTTCACCTTGTTTTACAAAAAATGTCAGTAATTCCTCAGCATACAAGTTATATTTCTTGGTAAGGGCAGGACTGCCAAGAATAGATAGTGCCATAATAGACGGCATGAAGTGGTCATATAATCTTACAGGTACCATTTAGCACAATTTTCTCAGTATTAAGGGTCAACTGGTGCTTGGCCAGTCTTCTCATCAGTCTTTTATAATCAAACAGTTCACTACCGATGTTAAATTCTCATCTGCTGTCATCAGTTGGAAAGCTTCCAAGTCTTCCACAATCCTCTTAAGATGTTTCTGATGTAGCCTGCATTTTTCCTGTTAGCTCTCATCTTGGCTCTTCTTCTCCATGTCCATCTTTAAGTTACTTTATAAATTTCATACAACACAATACAGTTCAATAATTCTTCTTAACATACACATATAAAGGGCTGTAGACAAACTTTACATGGTTAAGTATACATGCACACATTATATCAATAAAAAAACAATAGCAATTATAATTTTTGTACATAGTTTTTTCTTTTCTGTATTCCATAATTTCAATACATTCTTATGCGTCATCACTACTTGAGTTACATAAAAATACTACAAAGCAAAAACAAACTTTAAACTAAATAGAGTAACTGCATAATCATCATATTCATCAACAGTTTTAATAATAATTAGAACACTCATTCCTACATTCCTGACACTTTACACAGCAGAAAATATAAAGTTTACACAAAAAAAGGTACCCGTTAACTCCTTTTGACTTTTCTGCTTGTTTATGAATGTAGAAATTTCCATATGTCTGTGTATGTATGTATGTGTTGTGTGTGCTCATAACACTAACAGATGTCTCTCATATTGAGCTCTGCTTCGTCGGTGCTGGTGTTTGTCCTGTAGGAGGCAGTAAGCAGCTCTTGTAATTTATGACTGAAGGCAGTGGTTTGGTTCTCATTTGTAGCTTTGTAGTTTAAATACTGTAAAACATTAAAGAGAAAGTTCTGACATTAGCATCTATGACTCATCACGGTCTTGATCAATAAAACATTCTGTCAGAGGTCTGCGCTTTAGATAAATCACTCTCTAGAAGATGTTTTTCTCTTTCTGTGCATGTGGTTATAATAAAGCTAAAATAAAATTGTGCAAGGCTTATTTAAATTCTGAACATGGGAAATATGTAAAAGAATTGTGAAATAATGCAGGCCAAATTCGATCCATAGTCTATATTCTGTGTACTGAGATTTTCACCATTATACGTACACGTCACTGTAATTAATGTCATGTTCATTGTTTAGAAAACTAAGTTATAATTCAAACAGTCAATAACTCACCTTAGTTTCTCCAGTTTACATTGAGGATCCTTCAGTAGATCAGAGAGTTGCTTCTTTCCTAAGTCTCCTGGTTTATTCCACATCAGCTCAATTTCTTTCAGGTGTGAGGAGTTTAATCTCAGAGCTGAAGCCAGAGCAGCACAACCTTTATGTCCAATACTGCAGTTAGACAACCTGCGGAGGGAAGGCAAAAAACTCAGTATGCCGTTAATTCTGCCTCTGTGGTTCACCAGTGGAGGGAATCATATTGAATATTAACTGAATATTAACTTTCCTTCCTGGAATCAATTTCCCATTATTCCCTGTATTCCCTGGCACTGATTGTTTCTCCACCTGTTCCTACCTACAAGCAATTTAGCCCTCATTCTCTCATGCTGGCTAACGTTTCTAAGCGCTTCTCTGTTGTTTTGCCTGCCTGTGTTTTGATCCTGGACTGTTAATTGGGTTATTATCAAGTATTATTATATTATTATTATTATTGTGTTTTACTAACGTCTACACCTACCCCAACCCTAAACCTACCCTTACAATAATGCAAATACAGTAATTAAATGATGCAATATTGATGTGTGCATGGCCAGCGGCCATAGCTGTAGCTAGCTCCACTAGTGGAGGTGACGTATTTCCTGTTCGAGAGTGGAGCTCCACTCGCCCCCTCACGCTGTAGCCAGACCCTATTGGGTGATGACGGCGTAAATGACTGCTTATTCAGCTTTCGGCACATCATTGAACATTTACTAGTGACTGTTTTGTCCATGTTCTTTTGATCATCACATTTGTAACGTATTGGGAAACCAGAATCCACATCCATCAACTGAAACATACATTAGCCAAATTTGTCTGTCTGTTTTGGATGTTGTTTTCAACAAACCATAATATAGATATGTCAGCAGATTTGGGATGCAAGCATGCGTCGAACTGTGAGTGGAGAACCGAACTGTTCGATCCCTAACAGCAACAAACACAGAACAAATCCAAACGTTATCCTGAATGTGTGTGAAAACAAAGTGAATGTACTGAAATGCGCCTGTGTATAAATACAATGTGTAATCAGATCGTTAAGAGCGCTCATACATGATTTGTTTGCACATCAATATCACAGACTCTTGAGTGCTTAATGTACGACTCCTGCACGTCACCGCAATCGACATTACTTTGATTTCAATCCTCATCCATCAAAACTTTAATAGCAAGAAGCTTGTTAGCTTTATCCAGCCGAGAAACATAGTTTTCATATCATTTAGCCATACAGCGGTGGGATGTTTCGACATTCCGTTCAGACAGGAACAGCGAGATGCGGGAGCTCGCTCTCTTCAGATACAATTGAATATGTCAGAGAGTTTGTGTTTTAAAGCGAAACAGACACTGGAATGAATAATTCTCTCTGGCATCTCTGATATACTCTACATGGATTTTATGATTATCGAACTGCGTGAAGTAAATTATGTTATGATAATTACATTATGGCACAATTTCACATGCTTCCATAATTGTTTTGCGTTAAATATACGTTAAATTATTTTAATGTGTTAAGGATTTTGAATTAATCGTGTTAAAGTTGACAGCACTAATTCTGTGTAAACAAATTACAATGAGGTGGATGGTTCTGATATAAATTAACTTTCTAACCGGCCAATTTGGCTACTAAATTGCCCTTACTGGATCTGGTGACACTGTGACCATTTATATTGGCAGTGCGGTTAGATCCATCTTTCTTTAAATGGTCTAGCCATCTGTAATGTGCAGATTGTGTATAAACACAAGACGAAGAAGATATAAAGCAAAAAGCCTTGATAATCCAATGGGTCAATACAGATCAGGCAGCAACACAACACAATGAACATACGAAACACCCATTTTAAAAAAAAAAAACAACGTAAAACTTTTTCTGCGTTTTGTACCATTAATTTACACGACAAAGGCGTTTTGGTGGCCTGAAAAAGCAAACTTTAGAAAATGGGTTTCAAATTTCAAGTTTTTGAAATCCTTCTCCATGTGAACAACAAAAAATGCAAATCGGTGGAAATGATGACGTCATGCACATGCATATTGAGCCTGATCACACAAAAATGCGTATCAGTAGTAGGAGTGTGCAATCTCGTAGAATATATATGCCAAAATAAGTTTTGGCGTGGTTATGGTACGCAGTTTTTCACGTGCATATGATATACGCACTTTATGACGTATTATACGCACGAAACACCCCCCATCCCCATCCCCATCCTCATCCTAACCAAGAGCGTGTCATATACACGCCATAAAGTGCGTATCATATGCACGCGAAAAACTGCGTACCATAAGTACGCCAAAACTGGCGTATTTGGCGTATATATTCTACGAGATTACACACTCGTACTATTGTTACACATTCTCATGTGATCGTGTCATGTTCAGTCTATATGTTTCACCGCTACATAATGGCCTGGGTGCAGAATACAGCATTTTTAGTCGTTTTCATGGATCCGTGTGAATGGGGATCATTTTGACAATGGTGTAGTCTGTATGTGTCATGTAAATGTACATGTTATGTCAAATTTTCTCATGAGTAGGCTACATCATGTAAATTTAATTGTTTTTTTTCTTCTAAAAAGGCAAGTAGCCCTAAACAATCCCCTTGTGAGATAATTTTTTTTTATTAGGCTTACATTATAATATAATATAATATAATCTTGAAGGTTTTAAACTGATATATATAATTATATCGATTTAAATGCTTCAGTTTGTTTTAATATATTATAATATGAAAACAAACTGAAGCATTTAAACAGATCTGATAGCTAAATATTAATAGAAAAGTGAACGTTAACTCTTTTATAGTTATCTAAACATCCCTGAAAACCACACCACCACTAAACTGAGGTAATTAACTGATGTATTTTGAGTTTGCAAGCTACACCTGTGGTGGGTGCGTAATTGTAAATGTCTCAGTTTTGTTAACATTCTGTGCCTATCATCCGTTATATCTGCCACTTTTCATTAAAACATTAACATTTCTTTTCATTTTGCGTTGCCTTTCATATTGAGGGTATTTAGTACGCAAACGTGATCGTATTCTTACCGTGACTGATTTGGCTCAGGTCCGCTCAATTGCATAGCATTCTATGAAACCTGTAAACAGAATTCACCAGTTCTAACTCTATAGCGACAATAACTCTATAGCGGTTGACCAGAGCACTGCAATTATTTCTCATTTAAAGCTGCTGTCCGCAGTTTTTCCTCTTTATCGCCATCTCTGTTTGAAACATGTGATTGCAGTCATATGCGGAACAGTTATCTGTATGTGCGTTGTGTCTCAGCACAGCTCATCAGCGCGGATGAATCTAATGTTTGCTGTCAGTCACCGCACCGGTGTGGATACTGAACTTCAGAATCACAGACTCTACGTCTTGAAAGTATGACCAATATAAGAATTTTGGACCCACTTAACTACTATGTACTTACATTTAAATTAATAATTTGAATGCACTTATTGTGTACATACATGTTTTTACATTGTACTTGAAGAGTTTATTTGCAAAAACAGATAACTCCATTTTTATGAATTCTCACAAATCATGTTTTTTTTTATTGTGCATTCAAAGTAATAACAATCAAACTGCAGTTGGGCTGTTTTGATTAAGTAATGATAACTCTAAAAAATACATGTAAATTAAAAAATTAAAATTCATTGAAAGTATGTTTTATATATATATTAAAAGTTTGTTTTTTAGCAAAAGCAGATAACTCCAACATTCGTTTTTTGGCAGAAGCAGATAACTCCACATTTCATGTTTCATAGTTAAACAAAACCCAAGTAATTGCATTTAAAACACTCTCAAACACACATGTGCACACAAACACCCACCCACGTGCACACAAACACCCACCCACGCGCACACACACACACACACACACACAAACAAACAGATCGGCACGCACACACACACACACACACACACACACACACGCTCTCTCTCGCTCTCTCTCTCAAACACACACACACACACACAGATCGGCACACAAGTACACACACACGCACTCATCCACACACGCACGTGCGCGCGCACACACACACACACACACACACACACACACACACACACACAAGCAAAAGGACAACCAATTTTTCAGCATGTAAGTCGTGTATGGTGTACAAGGACTTACAGGAGTCAAAATTTAAAAACCTCGATCACTTTTAGTCAGCTTTGATAAAACTTCCCTCAGCTAGCGCGTCTTTTTGAAGTGACTAGAAGCCTTGTCACCTGACCTGAATACTGCGCGCTGATTCGCTAAAACGGACTTATCGGTTTCTGTCTGTACACAAACAAGGGCGCTTGTCGGCTTCTGCTGTAAAACGTGAACTTGCGGTGCCTGAAAGTGGGCAAAACCGGCTCTTCTGACAAAATGGATTTAGGGTACAGAACGTGCTATATATGGAGAATAATGCACAGCACTTAGTTCATTTTTTTTAAAAATGGCGTTTATCGGTTTTTGCAAATGAACTCTTCACTTATATTTTAAAAACACCTGCATGTAATTACATCTGTAATTAATTTCTGTAATTACATTTATAATTACACTGTTGACCCATCCCTTAACCCTTACCCCTACCCATACCACCAAAGCTTCCCCTAATCTTACCCGTACCCCACCTCAATAGCTGCAAATGTGTTTTGCAATTTAATATGAACCCAATAAGTACATTGTACTTATTTTTTGATGTAAGTACATAGTAGTTAAGGCCACTTAATATAAAGTGGGACCAGAATTTTCACTGGAAAATATCATCTAAACAAGTAAGTAACATTTCTGCCACTTTTGTTTTGACCAACTGAGGAAAAAAGCATTAGGCCTACAATAAATCACGCTGCCAATGATGATTAAATCTAACGATCGCTTAGCTCTGATCACACGAAACCGTGCAAATTATTATTACTGTTATATTGTTCTCACGTTGTTAATGTTAACAACATCAGCACTGCGTGACTGTGTATTTAGTGTGTATTAGCGTTACCTGTAGATTTCAATTTCTGTATCCACTCCACAGTCCGAAGTCTTTTGCTTTTTGACTATGGGTGAATCTCCAGTTGTCACTGATGATTGTCATTTGGACCTTTCTGGATTACAATCCGCCATCAAAATGATAAGTTTAATTATTTCAGCTGCTGTGAGAAAAGGCTATAAACGTGCCGCTACCGGCAGCTTCCTCACATGATTTAACTGAGCCTCTCGACGGGGCTCCTTTCTGTTTACGGACGTGACGTAATGACGCACAGAGGAACTGCTGCATGCTTGAATTTCCCGCGGAAATCCACCAGTTCGAAAAATCACACTCAGTTAAGTTTAATTTTAGTGCTTATGGACTTCTAGTTCTTCGCTTTATTCCTGTTGATAAAACGAGGGCCACCCAGCACGAGCTGGGCTGGTAGGCCTCTGTTTCACTTCAAGCCATACACAATTGCAGCGACCACAAAAGAGTCAAATTAACATCGCAAAGTTTCTTTTTCTTCATCAACGCCGAAGATATTGATTACAACTTCCACACCAGTGGACCAAACCATCAATAATTTTCTTATGAGCCTGCAGATCCAGACAGCTAAGGCATTTGCAAGTATTGTTTGAACACTAAATGGCAATTTAGTATTAAGATTGTGAACCCCTTTTAACAAAGGTACTTTATAGTGTTGAGACTGATGGTTCATCCAGCAGTTGTTAATTTACTCTTTCCATTGTTTCATTCCCCTGTTATGACACGGTTCAAAGTCATTTTCCACACTCTCACTGCGTGAATGGTATATTTGTGTTTGTTAGTTAAGTTATGTATTTGTGATTTAGTTAAATAGAACTTGTGTGCACACTCTTGCGAGTTGATTCTGGTCTGCTTATAAAACCAATGTCTCTGATAACGATTCGATCACAGCTACGTGCTAAGAAAGCGATATTCTGTGGCCACGGAAAATATCCTTTCTATAAGAGTTGACAGACAATTAATACTGAGTGTTCGCTGGCCGAACAGATTAATTGATTGTATTATTAATTCAGCTACATTAAGTTAATTTGATTAACTGATTCAAATATTTATAATTAATCATAACAAATTATGACTAATTATTAATATTTCCCCTTTTGAGCTAATAAATGTCATTACAATAGATTAAAATATTTGAATCTCCTCACATTCTTTGTCAGGCAGCCTCACAGCACTCTACTTTGATGGAGCATTAGCCATTCGGGGAGTGTCTTTTGTCTCCCCTGGTGTGAATCACATAACTATTCATGGCCATCAACAATGCCACACATACAGCAGTGCAGACACAAAAACTGACAATATTTAAATCATTATATTGTGAATGATTTTCACATCGTTTTGTACTAAACATTAACTGGAGTGTAAACCATTTATGGAACTTGCACCAAGAGGTTTACATAAACATGATTACTATTAAAACATTTTATAATAATGCTCACAATAGTTTCTCCAGTTTACAGCAAGGGTCCTTCAGTAGATCAGAGAGTTGCTCCACTCCTGTGTCTCCTGGTTTATTACAGCTCAGCTCCAGTTCTCTCAGGTGTGAGGGGTTTGATTTCAGAGCTGAAGCCAGAGCAGCACAACCTTCATGTCCAATGTTGCAGCTTAATAGTCTACATGGAGAAAAACATTCAATACATTTATATCACCATAAACTTTAAGGATAAACTCTGTTTTTTTTTTTTTTAAAGAGTGCTGTAATCTTTCACTTTTCACTAAAATAACACTAACATTAGTTTCTCTAAGTTACAGTGTGGATCATTCAGTAGATCAGAGAGTAGCTTTACTCCAGAGTCTCTTAGATCATTCCCAGACAGATCCAGTTCTCTCAATGAAGGGTTTGATATCAGAGCTGAAGCCAGAGCAGCACATCCTTCCCAACTTACTCTGCAGAATCCCAGTCTGTGAGAGAAAATGGGGGAAATTTTTTTTTAAATTGTTTACTGATGGTAATTGTATTTATGATTTTTTTTTTACTGTTTACATGTGATATTACTGTTCTGTTCACACAAAAAGAGCAAATAGACAAAAATGTTAAGAGTGAAGTAATTAAGTCTTTGAGGGGTTGTCAAAGACTTTTGTAGAAGAGGGACCTCAACACAAATAGAAATCATGGGTGAATATTTACAAATTAAAAATAAGAAGTTTGTCACATTGTAATTTCGTTATTCTGGAATTCTGTACACTCTTGAAACCAATATGTTATTTCTTGACACACTTATCCTTTTTTTTCATTTTTTACACAATCAAAACAAAATGGGCCCTGTTATACAGGCAGTGTAATAAGACGTTGTCACAGACAGAAGGAGACAGCACAGGTCGCAAAGGTTTATTATTGCAGATGGTAGAGAGCAGAAGAATAAGCAGGTGAATAGACTGAATGATGATATGTTGAATGAACTTGGCTGGATGATAACAGCTTCTGTGTATTTGTAGATGATGGTAACCGGCAGGCTGAATAAGAGTGGAAGATTTGGAATGAAGACAAGGGGAGATGAAGAATGATGAAGGTGAAGAATCTCAATCATGAGACAAACAGGTAAGAAGCCAGGTAAGTGGAGAGGTATACATCAATGAGACCAGGCAATTGAGAGGTGTAATGTGATTGTTTACATAAGGAGTGCTGATGAGGGATAACGGGTATACATGCTGGCAGGTGTGGGTGATGGTGAAGTGTGTTCAGGTGATGAGCAGAGAGGATCTTGGGAATTTTAGTGCTGAGGGTGCTTGAGATGGTGACTCTGACAGTACTTCCCCCTCCCGGAAAGTGCAACTCTGCCAAAATGAATTACATCTAGGATGGGCATCCTGGAGCTGTGTCAAGTGATAGGGATACCTCCAAGATGGCACCAGAAACCCAGGAAGGTGCCGGCAGCTCAGGAAGCCATAGCAGTGCAGGAAGCCATGCTGATGCAGGAAGCTCAGGAAGCCATGGCAGTGAAAAAAGCTCAGGAAGCCATGGCATTGCATGCAAGGCTTTTGGCTGAGCTCTGGGGTGAGAGCGGCTTCTTGGCTGTGCTCTGTGCCTGAAGCGAGCTCTCAACTGAGCTCTGAGGTTGAAGGGGGCTCTAGACTGAGCTCTGGGGCTGAAATAGGCTCATGGGCTAAAGAGGACTCTGGAGTGGGCTCATTGGAGAGCTCGGGAAGGAGAGTGGGCACTGGGCTGATCTCAGGAACGAGAGCATGCATATGACTCTGGTCAGAGGCTGGAACCTTCACTGCACTCGTGTCAGGGGCTGGAGCCTTCACTGGACAATAGTCAGGGGCTGACTCAAGGGCAGGAATGGCCTCAGGAGTTTCTCTTTTAATTAGAGTACAGTTTTTGTGGTTTCACTTTATTTAATGTTTTGTTTAAAGTGTCTCATGTTTTTGCAAAATATTTTAAATCTATATCTTTTTTATCATTGTAAATGATCAGTTGAATGTTGCAGTGCTGTTACGTTTGTTGAAAATATTTGAGGTCCTATTAAATGCAGTCCTGCATTTACTGAAAAATAAAACCGATGCTGATGCCTAAAAAAAACTGATAAAACTTATGCCTTGCTGTTTTTGTGGCTTTGTTGACAACTACTTTTGATGAGCTAAAATGATGGATTTATACATTTAAGGTCAATGACATTTAAAGTGTTTTATGTGTATGGTAATTTAGAGGTTTATTTAGACATGAGTGTCAGTTTACAGAGATTTAACGGCTTGTACTCATTAATTTGTGGAGATTTCACATCGTGAGCACAAGAAGAAACAGGGAGTTACCGGTGAGTGGGTGTACATTTCCATCCATGTCCAGGAGTTTATCGCATTGGTGTAAAGCCGTACACAAAGTCCATGTCTAGAAACCAGACATGCCAGAGCAAACTGCCGGAATCATCTTAGGTTCCGTATGTAATAGGCATGTGATGGTATCAAATTTTCATGTTGCGATTAATTGCTGAAGCTTTTATCATGGTATACGGTATTATCACAATATTGAAATAAGTAGCAAATAAGTGTTGTCATAGTATAACAGGTTTAAGAACTCTTTTTTTAATAACAAAAAACAATGTTTAAATACAATAATACAATACACAAAAAATATATAAAGTACAATTTTTAAACAGATTAAAGTGCAAAAGAATTAGGCTATAAAGAACGACAGATAACAATTTACAATAAGGTCTCATTATTTAATTAACTATATTTGTTACAGAAAGTATTATTTTTTGTTAACGTTAGTTAACACTCTGGAGTCTGAGGTATCGCCGGCTATACCACCTCGGTTTTTTTCTTACTAGTGTGAAAGAGACTAAAAATGCTGGCAATTTTGCACATACAATTAAGTGTTATATACCATTTTAATCTGTAAAATATATTCTTTTATTTGTGTACACTGAGTAAAAACAAAATGTTGTTCTTTTTACAAAATAAAGAAAACTAACATGATGCGTGATCTCCCGTCTCCCTCTGAACAAAGTCCAATCTGATAATTCTCAGAAAATTAAGTGTAACTTAAGTGTAACACAAAAAAATTAGACTCATGTCTAAAAAAAAATTGAAATGTCATGTTTTAAATCATGTAAGTCAAATCGAAAACAAAAATTCTCTCTTTATGTAATCTGTATGAAAAAGGAGCCATGTCAGAAACCCGTGATTCAGCTCATTATCAGCTAATGCGGCCACGCCCACGGAGCAAGTGCTATTCAGACGCAAATTCTGAGGCAATACATGTATACATCATCACAATCGTGTATTTATTATCTTCAAAAGTGTCTATCTGCATGTTATAGGCATAATTAGCGATCTCTGGAAGCCTCTGTTAGTTCCTGGAATGTCACATGGTATGCCTGTTCTTCATTAGGAGGCATTTGTGGACTAAATGTGCACAGAGCACCCTTCTGCTGCAAGTATGAATTGAAAACACAGTATCCAGCGCTCATAGTGATGAAAATAGATATTGAATAAATATTACTCCTCTGTATAAAAAATTGACATAAACATATGAGAATTCATGAATATTTTTCCTAATGTGCATGCTTTTAAGCATATTAAGAAATTACAGTCAATATAAGATTTTAAGAGTAAAACAGGTCAAAATGTGAAGCTTGAGTCTTAGATCTTTTTAATGATGTATAGTTTGTCAACTGCACAATAACATTTAGGCTATATAATATAACAAATATAGTAGCCTATATGAAATGCCATAGAGGTAAGAATGTTCAGACACTTTGCATCACAGAAATACATTATATTTTAAAGTATATTAAAATAGAAAACCATTATTTGGTTAGAGACTTAAAGGTGCTCTAAGCAATGTCACACGTTTTTAGGCCAAAACATTTTTTGTCACATACAGCAAACATCTCCTCACTATCTGCTAGCTGCCTGTCCCCTGAACACACTGTAAAAAACGCAGTCTCTGTAGTCGCCACAAGCTCCAAAAATGGCAACCAAAACTACCTGGTGCAGTCTGGACCACGAAACATTATAAACATGCTCCAGCACACAACTGACAAGAATGATTTTAAATGCACGTTCATGACTGTTTTAGGAAGCACGGAGGGGAGGGGGAGGGGGTAGAGGAGGGAGGGTATAGCTAGCCTCTGTGTTATTTGACAACGTCAACAGAAAGTTACTCCACCCAGGATCGCTTAGGGCACCTTTAAGACTTCTTTTAAAAAAAAAAAGTGTCCAATCTTTTGACTGATACTGTAATTCAACATAGGCCTATATAAATTTTTCTTCACATGATGTGCAATAATACGTGCATGCATGAGATCACAAAAATCATGTTTTTTTTTTTTTTTGTCAAGAGTGGACATTAATCCTGGTATAAGCATGATCACATAGGGTTTTTTCACATAGCCTACCTGACTGAAAGAATTCATTATGCGGGTCATTATGCGGATCTTTTGTCTTCTCAGTTGTGAATAACATCATTATTCATGAAGATTCACACCTCCACACATACTGTGTTTCTTGACAAAAAGTGTCTTACAAAATTTAAATATCTATATTGTTTTATATGAATTAGTAGGCAGGATAATTTTCACATAATTTTGAAGCAAAAACGCTAGTCTGCAACCTCCAATAACCAGAAGTCTTGTGAACACCTATATAACATTAGTTTTGTGGCCTTATTTCAGTGAATTTTTCAATAACCATGCATAAACATCATTCCTTCAAAAAAAAAAAAAAAAATGTACATACATGTTCCTCACATATTATGGTAGCCTAGTTCGTGCTGAATACAGTGTAATGACACTTTTCCCATTAATATGTTTATGAACAACTGAAAAAAGCACAAATGTTAAGGCATGTCAAACTTCTCCAGGGCCCCAAAACAGCCTCAGACTCCAGAGGGTTAAGAAATACAACTGATTATTGTTAGTTTAATTTCAGGTCCATTAAATATATATTCTTTTGATTTTAGGTATGTTATTAAACAGTAACTAAGAAATGAACTAAAAATAATTAATGCTTTCAAAGTATTTTTAATTGTCAGACCTCTGGTGTATTGACAGCACATATTTGATGTAAATTTATCCACCTCAGAGGATGTGAATGTGATGCAGCGTTGTGTGAGCTCTGCACCACTAATTTGCTGTGAACTGCTGCGCCTTGAAGCACCAAGGGTGGCAGAACAGCCCCCTGAGGGCCACAAGGTAGGACGGGTGAACACCGCTCCACCCTATGTGGGGCTGCCCTCAGGAGTCTGACACCACTGGCATCAGGACTTCTTCTGCCCAGCCTTCTTCACCTGAAGAAAGACCCTCATGTCCGTTTTTGGTTTAGAAGGCTTGGGCTGAGAGTGCTATCCCGACCCACCGTATCTTTGAGGTAGACCACAAGAGGCGACACTCTCCTGCTGTGCTCTGTATGAGGAGCTGTACGGCTGTACAACCCCAGAGGATGGATGGTGGCGTGGCAGGTATTTTTTGAACACCTCCGCTTGCTTCTTGGCTTCCGTCACTGAACAGGCCAGATGGCGCAAGCGGGGATTCGAGAAGAAAGGTCCTGTCCTTCTCTTTTAAATCGGACAAATTGAGCCACAGGTGCCTCTCTGTTGCCACCAAGGCTGCCATGGACCACCCAAATGCTCTGGCGATCTCCTTGGTGGCTCTCAGAGACAAATCTGTGGCTCGATGCAGTTTGCGAACTGCATCTGAGCCAATCCCTTCTCCCCCATCCAAATCCTTAAGCAGGTCGACTTGGTATGCTTGCAAGATAGCCATCGTATGCATGCATGCACCAGCCTGACCTGCTGCCATATATGCTTTACCCACTAGCCCTGATGTAGCTTTTAATGGCTTAGTGGGAAGCGTGGGGGCCTTCAGGGACGATACTGAGCCCGGGGACAGATAGCTCGCAAGCGTCTGTTCAACCCGAGGCACCGCCCCATAGCCATACTCTTTCAGCCCTCTTATATCTGAATAATGCTTGATGTGAGGGCTGAAAAAATAGGGATTAGTACGGCTTCCTACATGATCTCGCTAACTTATCATGGAGGTCATGGAAGAAAGGAAGGCCCCTCGGTGGAGGTGATTTATTAGATGATAGGAAACGCTTATCTCATTTGCTTTTGGGACAAGCGCCCTGTTTCTCGGTTGGCCATTCAAATTCAACTTAGACACAGTACGAGTTATCACCTCCACCAGCTGTTTATACTCTGGGGAAAGAGATGGCGAGTCATCTTCCCCCAAATCGACACTCAACACATCCACCTCAGAGCTGGATTGCTGAAGCAACGAGCCCTCTCCCTGGACAGAAGAATGGAGGTGATGGATCTGCTATGTGAGGGCTGAGAAAGGGCACTCATGCCGTCTCAAGCCCTGCTGACAAATCCATTTGCGAACCCAATGACATCTTTCTCCATGCTGCCTCAGCAGCCACGGATTCAGAGCCATGAGGAAAGTGTGCCTGCACACTTTCCTCAAAAAGTGAGAGGCAGGAGTGGAGTGTTCTCAAAGGAAGCTTTTCACAGTGCTCACATTCAGCCCCCAGAATAGCTGAAGCTAGTCTCTCCGGATGAGTATTTATTCTTTCCTGGTCATGACGTCACCCGCCCGTGACGTTCACTCTTGCCATTGGACTAGTTGACAGACGTACATCAGACTCAATCATGCTGGGGGCCTTCCCAAAGTGACCTATTGGATGCAGCACGACTTCCCTCGAAAGGGAACGTGACATTTATGTACATTCTGCAAATGTGCCTTTTTGATGCAGTGTACAGTTCATTGTTAGTTGCCGGAAGCACAGCAGCTCCAGACAAACAATGACATTCAAAACCAGTGTTACTCACATATGAAGCAGAAATAACACACCCTCAGCACCCGTTTTCAACCCTTCCCGCTTAGCGTGGGTCCTAAAGCTCTTGCCTGATTATAACGCACAGCCCAGTTGAGTTGGAAAGCTAACCTACAAAACTTCTCACTGGAGTTTGGAACAGACAGATCCTGGGCACAAATTCATAATTTTCTCTGCTGAGTTCATTTTGTTGGTGCATCATTCTGCAGCACTTCAGGCCAGGCATAAAGAGGTTTAAAATGATATGCCTATATGTTTAATTAAAGTTTAATTAAAATAATGAGAAACACAACAGGAGATTAACAAAAGCTGGACACATGAAACAATAATGCACAAAGACAGGGAAAGTCTATAAAAAAGTGCCAGGTCATGTGATTACAATACATTCTTCAATACTGAGAACACCTTTAAAGATTTTCTTACTTTAATGTCTCCAGTTTACAGTTTTTCTTCAGTCCAGCACAGAGCAGCTTCACTCCTGAATCCTGCAGGAAATTGTCACTCAGGTTCAGTTCTTTCAGATTTGAGTTTGAGCTAAGAGTAGAGGCCAGTGGTGAACAACTTTCAAATGTAAGATTACATCCACTCAGACTGGGGAAAAAATTATAAGAGAACAGTGTGTTAAACTATATATTCTCATGAAGGTGAATGAGAGGTAACTGAGGGTCTGGAGGTAAGTGTGTTTACTCATTTAACCCTGCATAAAGAGAGCATACATGCATCAGTGTTGTGCTTTATGTGTGTTCAGCATGTTTTATTTCTTTTAAATTCTTGCAATTATTTACCAACATATTTACACACACAGATGTACGAATTTCATTGCATTAGATAACATTCCAATGTTTGGAATGTGTGACTAAAATGTATTCATAATAATGTTCCTAATTGCTTGGTTTTTGGTTGGCACATTTTTACTACTGATTGTTTTCTGTCTGTTGTTCACTGTGATATGTTTTAGAATTTCATCCCCAAGTTGTTCAGCTGATATGAGTTGATTCAGTGAGGCACAGAAGGACCTTTTTGCCTCCCAGGAATCCTTTCATTGCCATCTGTGATACTCTCTGACCGAAGCCCCACTTGGCATGTGCAGACTAGCGTACAGCTGGGCCCAGGGCCATACATAAGTATGCGTTTCCCCCATTGAGCCCCATTGCACAGACTCTGTGCAAGATCAGGGAGGGCAGTGAACAAGTCTTGATGGTTGCGCCCTTTTGGCCCAACCAAAAGGACCTTCTTTCTCTGGGGCATTTCTTAGAATAACAGCCGTGTTTGCAGAGTTTATTGGTGTAATTGCTCGCACTTAAGCACTGTGTAGTTTTGATTTCCAGCCTTTAGGCTTTTGCAGTGCTAATTTTCAAGGTGGGCTTAGCTGTTTTCAATCACGCGTTAACCCCTTAAGACCGGATGGAGCGTCGGTGCTCCCATTTGTGTGTCTCTCTTTAAGAGCCAATAAAAATTGAATCATATAGGTAGCACAAAAATTATTTTTGCATACAAAACCAGAGACTTTACGACTTTCATATCAAGCCTCCAACATGCTTCTGTTGCGTTGTTTTTACCCTCTAATTAATCTGAGTAATATGTGTTTACAACAAAAACAGCACAGCCGCTAACTGAATACAAGTATGTATATTTCACGTGCTCATAACTTCTTGAAAAATGCACAGATCATAAAAAAATGGCACATCAATATTTAAAGCAGATTCTCATGATTAAAATGAATCTGAAATCAACATAATATATTGCATTGATCACAAGATATTACTCACGGAATGATTTAACATACTTGGCTAAAAACATGTCTCATCTCTCCGGGATGCAGTGTGTATCCAATGTTCCCAGACCCATCCATGTTCGTTTTACAACGTGGAATAACACAAAATAGATATAATTTTAAAGCTTTGAACCTCATCTTTTTAATGCATCTAACCATTTTGAAAAACTCCTAACGAGTGCTGAGAAGCACATCTAAACCGGAGTTTACTGCCCGTTGGCGCCACCTGGCTGCAGAAAAAATGAATAACAATTTTTTAAACTATTCTTTATGCTATCACCACGAAATTTGAACCAGATGCAGCTCACATATAGGAGAGCATAGGGAGCAACGCTCCACTAACCCACGTAAAAGGCAGTGCAATGCTTCTAATCTGCGTTCTATTTACTCCTCTTCTAATACTAATAATCCTCTCTCTGTCTCTGTGGGTCTATGGAATTGTCAGTCTGCAGTTAACAAAGTTGACTTCATTTCAGCCTTTACTACTAATTCTACTCTCAGTATCTTGGGCTTGACTGACACCTGGATTGGTCCAGAGGACTCAGCAACCCCTGGTGCTCTCTCTAACAACTTAACTTTTTCTCATACCCCTCGCCAGTCTGGGAGGGGTGGGGACACAGGTCTTCTCATTTCTGACAATTGGAAATACTCAACTCATTTCTCTTTTTGCAACAACAATTAATTTGAGTTTAATGCAATTTCAATCTCAATTCCTGTCAAAATTCATATCGTAGTAATTTATCGCCCCCCCAGGCCAACTGGGTACCTTTGTAGAGGAACTGGACATGCTGCTGTCCTCATTCCCAGAGGAGGGCAGCCCACTTGTAGTTTTTTTAGCGATTTCAACATTCATATAAAGAAGCCTTATGCTGCAGAATTCCTCTCTCTTCTAGCCTCATTCGATCTCAGTCGGCTCATCACCACAAGTACACACAAATATGGCAACCAACTTGACCTCATTTACACACGCAACTGCATCACTGACAACATTTTGGTAAAACCTCTGCACATTTCCGATCCTTTCTTCATCACTTTTAATCTACAACTCCCTATTGGTCCACCACCAACCCATCTACCAGTTACCTTCAGATGAAACCTGCGCTCTCTTTCTTCTTCCCATCTTTCCTCTGCTGTATTGTAGCGTCTGGACCAATCAGGCCCACAAAATTATTCAATATATTTAATGAATTACCTATGAACTCACTTTATCAAAGTTTTGTGAACCCATCCCCCTAAAACTGCAACCAGCACACAGGCCAACCTAGGTGTCCTGTTACAGATATATGGTACTTTTATGATCCTGAAGAATGCTGTAGAGACTAGTGACTTATTCTTCCTGAGAAGGACAAATAAACTCTTGTAATCCTATGTATTCTATATATAACCACTTGGGAA
Organism: Chanodichthys erythropterus; assembly: GCF_024489055.1. NCBI lineage: Eukaryota > Metazoa > Chordata > Actinopteri > Cypriniformes > Xenocyprididae > Chanodichthys > Chanodichthys erythropterus. Next base: position 39,583,872 of record NC_090228.1, on the reverse strand, counting down.
ATGTATAAACATGTATCCAATTTTCCCATCTCATGACTTTCCTTTTATAGGCTTTATTCTATGTATTAATTCTCTCTTTTGAACTATTTTGGTATTAATGTTCCATAGTTGCAAATGTATAGTTAACTGAGATCACATTGGCAGCATGTTTGGTATCTACGGACTCCAACTTTCATTTCCTATTTGGTAATTTATGTTACATGTTACTAACTCTGTGACATGTTAGTATTATAAGAATCTAGAAGGTTATTCTCTCATTCATCCAATCCAGTGTCTTATGCTAATATCTTGCTACAGAACAAAGAATCGTAAAACTTCCCTCTGAAAGGGAAACTCCTTATTGGCTCAGACACCTTAAGAGGGTGTGACATCTTCACCCCTTATATTCACTGATCACAAGATCAAACTTCTCTTCCTGCTCTTCCTCCTTTTCTTCTCTTTTACTGACAAATGCTGACGTCAAGATGACGCTTTAAGAAGCTAGAAGCTTCTAAGGAACCCCAAGCTTGTGCCAGGCCTCGGCCTAGACCTTCCATTCACCAAAGATCCTCTGAATCCAACTGGTTCTCTTTCATCAAGACAATATCAGCAAAGATTCAACGGAAGCTTCCACAAATTGCATCAGGACAGTTTTAATTCAACTTGGAGAGACATGCAAGTATCAAACTTAGTCTCATTATTTGATACATTGAGTATCCTTACCCCTTTTAAAGAAGGGCCTGTTAAAACTGAACTGATGGTTTGCTCAAGGCTGTTGATCTGCTGAATGTCCAACAATGCTGTAACTTCCTGCTTTACTGTACTCTGCTTTAGCTCTCTCTCTCTCTTAATAAACTGTATGCATGTATGTGTGTGAATGTTAGAGTAGTTTAAGTGTTTAGTCTAGTTCAGCACTTCTCAAAGTCCGGACTCTGGTCCGGATCCGGACCCTGAGGGAATTCAATCCGGACCTGCCTCCATTTCTTATTTCAACAGCAGTAATTGTGTGTAAGGGATTAAAAATCTGGATTTCCTACTTTGATAAATGCATGTCAAAATCATTTGTTTAGTGTTTTATGTCTTTTTGGAGATGGTCCGAAATTAAAGCGAAGGTGAGATATAGTTTTCCTATAGATAAAGTTTTCCTTCGTGATTCAGTTGCCATGACATCCAGTGAGCATATACTTTTGATGTAATTGGACACGAGTCGCGCGACGCAGCGTTTGAATGGGTGTGAGCAGTGGTTCTCAACCTGCGGCCCGTCACAAATGTAAATGCGGCCCGCGATATGCCGACCACAATAATAATAATAATAAAAAAATTAGCATACAATTTATTTTTGTTTTAAAATTTAAATTAAAGTGAATTAAATAAATATAAATGAGCTTTAATGCGTAATTTGTCATATAAAATAATTTTGGTGAGCATTTATTATTTTCAGACATCAGGCAATGTAGGCTAATGACGCAATCACTCAGTTAACGAAACAAACACAACTGCGCGCTTAGGAAGAATTCAAACAGTAGCCATTAATTTTGTAAATTTAAGCCTCAAAATGGTCAAATTTTGTAGTAAAGTACTTGACAAGCAAAACCTACAATTTCAAAAGACTGAACTGTGAATTCGAAGTGTTTGTTTGATGTATTTTAAATCATTAAAAATAACCACATCATCGCACCCGCGGCTGGATGAGCCCAACTCTGCGCGCGCTCGCGGATCCGATGCTGCGCGAGGGATTGCGACATGACAGAATGCTTGATATCGTCAGAGATTGTAATTAGCCTACAGTGCGCTCAGTGTTGTTTGTAAAAAAGAGCTGAGTAACATTTGCTTATTAAGGCGTTTATGTGATTGTTTGGTGACTATTGCGATGCTGTTGAAGAGAGTCATACAGTCATACAGAATTAAATAGCAACTTAAAGTGATGTATATACAGTTTGTGTGTTCATTGAGCATTACTGATTATTATTGTAAAGCTAATGTCAGTAAGTTAGTTTTTATTTGTTATTTATTGTGTTCAACATCTTGGTATACTAATAGTATTATCTGCTAATACCATAACATTAAATCTGATTGGTTTGCATTGGTGACGTCATATGTAAATTATATGCGGACCGTGAGACTTGCACTTGGACCATTGTGCGGCCCACTGGGAAAAAAGTTTGAGAACCACTGGTCTAGTTAATAAAGTCTTGTTCATGTCACACGTAAAGTTGTCTGTGTTTTGCGCTCATATACTGGAGTCCCTATTCATGTCGATCCTGACTACAGGCTTTTAGTAGTATTGTACATTAAGATTGTTATTTCCCATAACCTGGAAATGAACATTTCTTTGAATTAATAAACAATTAACACTGTGCGTTCATTAGACAACAGGTTAATTGATTGTAATATTAATTTTATTACATTAAGTTAATTTTATTAACTGATTCAAATATTAATAATGAATTATAACTAGTTATGATTAATTATTCATATTTATTTTGAGCTAATTTGCTACAGTATCATCCTCCCTTCCCTACCCACACAATTCTCATCTCTGGATGTGAATACAGCAACATACACTTTATGTTCCACCTTAACTTCATCTTTAGAATAGTATCTGTCCTCTGTCATCCAGGCCTGCAGGTGCTGCTCCCTCTAATCCCTGGTTATTTGATGTTCTTCGTGAACACCGGACTAAACTCAGAGCTGCAGAGAGGAAATGGCACAAATCAAAAGACCAATCTGACCTAGGTAGCTATCAATCTCTGCTCTCATCCTTTTCTGCTGAAATTCATGCTGCTAAATCTTATTATTTCCACAACAAACACACACACTTTTCAAAACATTCAACTCTCTCCTCTGCCCCCCTCCACCACCACCCACCTCCTCCCTAACTGCTGATAATTTTGCTAACTTTTCACTGACAAAACATCTACCATCAGCAGTCAGTTCTCCACTCCACACACACAGGAACTCAGACCAACCACATACACAGCCACACACCTCCTCTATTCATTCTCTCCCCTCACTGAGACAGAAGTATCCAAACTTCTCCTCTCCAGTCATCCAACTACCTGCCCTCTAGATCCCATCCCCTCACACCTTCTACAAGCCATCGCTCCTACACTTTTACCAGCACTTGCACACATTATCAACACATCTCTCCACACTGGCACTTTCCCTAACACATTCAAGCAGGCTCGGGTAACTCCATTGCTTAAAAAACAAACATTAAACACATCACTTGTAGACAGCTACAGACCTGTTTCTCTCCTACCATTCATAGCAAAAATACTTGAACGAGTTGTTTTCAACCAGGTGTCATCTTTCCTCTCACAGAGCAATCAATTGGATGTCAATCAATCTAGTTTCAAGAGTGGCCACTCGACCGAGACTGCACTGCTGTCAGTCACTGAATCCTTGCAGATTGCGAAGGCTGATTCCAAATCATCAGTTCTCATTCTGCTCGATCTATCTGCTGCCTTTGACACTGTGAATCATCAGATCCTTTTGACCACACTCTCATCACTGGGCATCATAGGTACTCCTCTTCACTGGTTTGAATCTCACAAGAAGGTCTTTCAGGGTTGCCTGGAGAGGGGAGGTATGCAAAGCTCATCAACTGACCACGGGGGTTCCTCAGGGTTCAGTTCTTGGACCCCTCCTCTTCTCCATTTACACTACATCACTTGGTCCCATCATTCAGGAACATGGTTTCTCCTACCATTGCTAGGCTAATGACACACAACTCTTCCTTTCATTCCAACCAGATGATCCCACAGTAGCTGCACGAATCTCAAGCTGGAAATTTCAGCATGGATGAAAGAACATCATCTACAGCTTAACCTGGCAAAGACTGAGCTTCTCGTCTTCCCTGCCAATCCGACTCTAAAGCATGATTTCAGCATGCAGCTAGGTACATCCTCAATTACACCATCAAATTCGGCCAGAAATATTGGAGTAATCCTTGATGACCAACTGACCTTCAAAGACCACATTACAAAGACAGCTCGGTCATGCAGATTTGCACTATACAACATCAGGAAAATCAGGCCCTTTCTAACAGAACATGCAACACAACTTCTGATCCAGGCCCTGGTCATTTCTAGGCTTGATACTGCAATGCTCTTCTGGCTGGACTGCCATCAAGCACAAACAAGCCTCTACAAATGGTTCAGAACGCTGCAGCATGTCTCGTCTTTAACGAGCCCAAAAGAACCCACGTCACGCCTCTCTTCATCTTTCTGCACTGGCACCCACTTGCTGCTCGCATCAAATTCAAGGGGTTGGCTCTTGCTTACAGATCTATCACAGGCTCAGCACCCTCCTACTTCCACTCACAGAAGCCTATGCTCATCAAATGAGCAAAGGCTTGTGGTACCATCACAAAGAGGCACGAAATCACTCTCCAGGACATTCTTGTTCACTGTCCCTTGCTGGTGGAATGATCCTCCTGCCTTCATCCGGAATGCAGAATCCCTGGCAATATTCAAAAGACTGAAAACTCATCTCTTTCATGAGCACTTATCCTCATCCTAAAAAAAAAATTCCTATGCCTGTCCTTTCACTTCCTTTTATCCCTCTCTGTTGTAGCTTATGATACTTTGAGCACTACCTAAAACTTGTATTGAGCACTTCTTGTGTCTATTTGCCTCGTCATGACGACTTGCTTGTTGTATTCCTCACTTGTAAGTTGCTTTGGATAAAAGCGTCTGCCAAATGAATAAATGTAAATGTAAAAAATCTATTTCCTTTACAGACTATCTGTTATAAATTCTAAAACTTGCATCGGCAATCTACTGCTATTCCTGCAGTTCGTGGATGTGAAATGTTGAATTTTCTGTCGAATTTAAACCACTGAATTTGTAGAAAGGAGTTTGTAAAGCGAAATAAAATGGACAGAAAATTGCCTGCAAAATATTATAGGTTGTATTTTTAAACAGACCAAATATTTTTGAATTGAAATATATATATATATATAATATCAGTGGCGTGCGGTCCATATAAGCTGTGAATGCTCTGCATACCCAAGCCATTCGTGGACTCGGCAATTAATATTAACATTATAAATTACTATTGAATCCCTTGTTTGATGTGTACCATAAAGCCTACATGATTGGTAATGCGTATTTAACTGTCCGTAATTTATTTATTTGCCAAACTACGGTAATTTTCTTTAAATCTGCCAGTTACAGAGACTTCCGGGTAAGCTAATCTACAGCAGCTTTTGCGCCTTCGCGCTTTTGTTATGGAGCGTCATCAATGTCCCGTGTTCTCATTGGTTTGCTGGTCTATGCGAGTTTACATGGGCAGGATAAGCTATGAGCGGACCGCTCGCCCAAGAGGAAAAACGAGCTGCTGCCAGATCTCGATCACCGAAAATCACATTTTATTTAATACAAAACTAACTAGACTTAGCCAAATGGGGAAAAATCATAACTTACACTATTTTCATATATATTTAATTTTCTCCACAAGGAAATTGGCCTAATTTCTGTATGAAAACTGAAAACAAAATAAATTATTTAAGACAGTCCTACTGTAACTATCAGAGGATGTTAATCAATAGTCTGTGCGTTTGTTAAAGTCATCAGTTTGCATAATTTCATCTTATTTTTTAAAGAATACTGATATTTGTATTTTTATAGCCTACCTATTTTATTATAATTAGTTTTTATTTATAATATACTGCTAATACTAATTATATTATATGCCTACTTATTTTTAATTATTAATTTAAAAAGTACTTCTGGCATACATTTAAATTGACGCCATGGTGTTTTTTATTTGTCGTGTCTGATTTAGTGTCCTAAACTGATATGATTAAAGGCGATGTTGTTTGTGTGACACTAGCGGCACCTAGCGGATTACAAAAATACAGCATATTTTGCAAACGCACCTTTTGCATGTCGCGCCTCCGTCGACTCAAACATCACAAAAGCTCTTACAGGTGCTTGTGAAGGCACGTCTCCACAGGTAAATAGGCCACTCTCAATAAAACATAGAAGTACTTTTCGCTGTGTTGCTATGTGTCATAAGCAACTGAGTAAACTAACATGGTCTAGAGCAGGGGTGTTAAACTCATTTTAGGTTGATGGCCGGATTAAAAATTAACAATGTGTGGCAGAATTACCATTTTTTTCTTTTTAACCTTAGTGTGCTTATAGTTGCATTAGCCTAATATTAACCATATAAACAACAAATTAATTTGCGAGAGAACTTGTACACTGCTCTTTAAAACTGCATTTGTTTTTACAGCAAAAAAACCATTCGATTTATTTAAATAATGCTTTATTTAATATTTTTATTAGCACCATTTTTTTTAAGCAAATTGGCCGATTCTGGTACTGTTTAATGATTTTTTTTAAAGCAAATGTATTTGTTGTTAATGTTTTCACAGGCCAAATTGGCCTTAAACAAAAATGTGTAGCCCTTTGATATTAGGGGCAAACTCAGCATTTTTATCACAATCCCAACAAAGATCTTATGCACATAAGCAGTTGTTTTTAATTTAAATTATTGTATAATTTCAAGATTAACAGCAAAAACAGCATGGCCTGATTTTAGCTTTGTGAAATTATGCTTCATAAGACATCTGCACAATCAGCAGACAGACTGAATGAAAATGCAAATTCAATCTCTGACAGTAGGTGGCGCTTATGGAACAGCAGCGATATAGCGTTTCCTTGGTTACTGCTATACAAAAAGCAGTGCTGCTTGGCTACTACTTTATACGGAGATAAGAGGAAATGCCATCAAAACTTTTCTGAAGACAGTCCCCTTCAGAGATACATTCATATCAACCCTAATTCAATATTTATATTATTCTTTCTATATTTTGCGAACAGTGAACTTGTGCATTGTGCAGTATTTTCTCTGCTGGCGCATGTGTTCTCCTCTTTGTTTCCTTATTCAGCGTGTATCTGTGTTAACATCCTGTTTACAGACTTCATAAATATTTCCATAAATTAAATTTTGGGAAATTATTACAAAGCAGTTTGTTTGCAAGCCCGGAATAAAGATTGACCAAAACAAATCTAAAAACGTTTGGATTTATGGCCAATGGGCTACTGCATCTCTTTTTTCTTTTCTTTTTTTTTTAAGTTCAAATCACCCCAGATTGGACAGCTTTGCAGGCCATATGTTTGACACCCCTGGTCTAGAGAGAACGTTTATTAGCTGTAAACCCACTCAGCGTATAGCATTATAACTGCAATGGCTACATTTTTTACATGACGCACCACCCAGCATACCCGGTTAAAAAAGTCACCGCTCACCACTGATATATATATATATATATATATATATGGATATATATGGACTATTGAATTTTAAAATAACGAGTGTGAAATTAAGTATTAACATAAATATACAACCATGTTGAATTTCAGCCCATATAAATGCAAGCTAAAATACAATGCATTAATGCAATGCATACATTTTAATTAGTGCAATTCAACAGGCTGTTTTGTTTCAAAAACTTTGTCATTATTTTACTTCCATTTACTTCTAAAACCCGTTTTTCTTTCACCTGATTCTTCCTTGATTGTTGTGATTGTGTGTGTGCTTGTAACCTGTGTTTCTAGGCTAGCCATGATCCCTGATTAGCAACATTCCCACGACATTCAGACTCTTGCTGTGATTGTAATATGTTCTTCCAGAAATAAACTAAGTGGCTACACAAAAAACTGAACATCACACACCCAGTTCACAAGCTACACATTACTCAACTGTCAAGTCGATCTGAACACAATGAACACAGGAAACAGGCCCTACTGATGCCACGGTTTTATTGCCATGGTAATAATGTTTTTTACATCAAAGAAATTTTTATATGTAGATAACTAGATAGGCCACTGAAGCCATCTCCCAGTTCATCAGTCACTTATTTTTATGCCTTTTAAGACAGCAGTGAATGGTCATTTGTTATTTTTTCTCTGTGACTTACAAAATGCATTACAACGTAAGCTCAGATCGCTGCACACATCACCTGTAATGACTTACCAAGTCTATGCTATGTCCTTATAGCACTAAGGCTAAAATACAGTAATACAATAGCCTACATTAGGGAGAGCAGCCCTTTTTTTTCATACAATTGCCCAGACAATACATGTTTTCAGATCATTTCGGGAGGTTTTGACCAGAAATAAAAAACATTATTTGTCTACACTCTGTTCTATCTACACTAATATTATATATATATATATATATACAGTGGTTGGATTCCTGACACGGCTATATATATATATATATATATAGCCGTGTCGGGAATCCAACCACTGTTTGGCATGTTGTGGCCTCAGAAACGAGCTCAGTCATCAAACACTTTAGTTGGTTATATGTTTATGTTTCAATATAATTAATGCAAATAATATATATATATATATATATATATCAATGATGATCAATGAAAAAAACATTGTTTAATATTTTATCTAATGCAATGAAATTTAGACATTTCTTATTTTGGTATGATATGCATATTTTCCTATGCATATACAGTACATATACATCTTATTTACTTACTCAGCTTTTTTAGATGCTTTGACCACTGGCAGCAACCAAAGAAGACCATGATTTGATGTACTGTATTTCTTCAATTTAAAGTTCTCCAGCTGCTCTTCTGAGTTCAGAAGCATAAACACCAGAGCTGAATATTGCTTTTGATAAAGACCGACACTAGAGATACAATTAGCATCTGTTCTACTCAGGCATTCTTGGACTTCCTTCACTAGAGTATGATCATTCATTTCAGTCAGACAGTGGAACAGATTGATGGATTTCTCTGGAGAGTAAATCGCCCAGATCTTCTCCTTAATATACTTTATTATTTGTTTGCTGTCAGAGTTGCCTTTTTTCTGTGTCAGCAGGTCTTGAAAGATAGTCTGATTGGACGTCAATGAGAGACCAAGAAGGAATTGGAGAAAAAGGTCTAAATGTCCATTCTCACTCTGTATGGCCTTGTCCACTTCACTCTTCAGTGAATCAGTCATAGTAGACTTGTCTTCTTCAACCAATGTTAGAAACCTGAATAAAGCAGCAAGAAACTCTTGAATGCTCAGATGTAAAAAACTGAATGCTTTCCCCAGGTGCAGGCTAGATTCCTCTGTGAAAATTTGGGTACAAACTCCTGAGTACACTGATGCTTCTCTGACATCAATGCCACACTCTTTTAAGTCAACCTCATAAAAGATCAGATTCCCTTTTTCCAGCTGTTGAAAAGCCAGCTTTCCCAGTGACATAATAGTCTTTCTAGCCTGCTTAAAATCTACCTCATATTTCCCATCAAACTACTGGGTCTTCAGTTTGGTCTGAAAGACCAAAAAGTGTATGAACATTTGAGTGAGAGTCTTGGGGACTTTTGCACTCTCTGCTTCACTAAACATTCTCTCTAGAACAGTGGCTGTAATCCTACAGAAGACTGGTATGTGACACATGATGTACAGGCTTCTTGTTGATTTGATGTGTTGGATGATTTTATTGGCAAGTCTCTTGTCATTTATTCTCTTCCTGAAATACTCATCCTTCTGAGGGTCATTGAAGCCTCGTACCTCTGTGAACCGGTCAACACACTCAGGAGGAATCTGATTGGCTGCTGCTGGTCGAGAGGTTATCCAGAGCAGAGCAGACGGCAACAGATTCCCCTTGATGACATTAGTCAGCAGCACATCTACTGAGGCTGATTCTGTTATATCCCACAAACTACCATTGTTCTGGAAATCTAGAGGAAGTCGACTCTCGTCCAGACCATCAAAGATAAACAGAACTTTGTAATTATTCAAGTCTGTTGCTCTCAGTTCTTCCACATTTGAAAAAAAATTAAGAAAATCGATGAGACTGATAGTTTTCTCTTTCATGAAATTCAGCTCTTTGAAAGGAAGTGGAAATATGTAGTTGATATCTTGATTTGCTTTTCCTTCAGTCCAGTCCAGAATGAACTTCTGCACAGAGACCGTTTTTCCAATTCCTGCAACTCCCTTTGTCAGCACAGTTCTGATGGGTTTGTCTTGTCCAGGTAAGGCCATAAAGATGTCATTGCATTTGATTGGTTTTTCCTGTGTCACTGCTCTCCTGGATGCTGTCTCAATCTGTCTAATCTCATGCTCATTATTGACCTCTCCACTCCCTCCCTCAATGATGTAGAGCTCTGTGTAGATCTCATTCAGCAGCGTTAAGCTTCCTTGATTTGATATTGCTTCATTAATTCTCTGACATTTCTCCTTTAATATAGTTTTGTGTTTTCTCAAGTTCAACGGGGCAAGTTCTGATGAACAATAGACAAAAATAGGTCATTTTTCACAAATAATCATTTAATAAATATGTAAAACATAAATTGCACATGAGGATAATGTACATTAATGTATGTATAGTTAAAAGCATTAAGAATCCTTTGCTTTTGTATTACATTACTTTAACTTTCCTAAAGTTAAAATAATGTAATGGTCACATGTTTTAGAGATCTTACTAATCTGTAGTGTGTTAACGAGATCGGTTTGATTCATCTGTCCCAAGACATGCAGTGTGATCTTTAGAAGCCCCTCTCTGACTCCACTCTGACCATCATCATCCTCGTCTTCCTCTCTCTCAGAGCATGCCGTGTAATCTGGGCTCAGTAATTTCTTGAACCTCTTCAGCTCTTTCGTAATCAGGGAGATGACTCTGTGTTCAAGGTCCTAAAGTGTTCAATCACAGTAAATATTAAAACAGCAAACCTCCATTTAGTCACAAAATAAGTAAACAAAGACCAGTGCACAAGAGTTATGAAAAAGTGCCAAAATTATTAAAACTGCAAATACTTAAAAATAAAAATCAATTAGCTCCTTTACTGAACACCAGTATTACATAACTGAAGACTTTACACTGTTGTGGGATGGATTAAACTACATTAGCATGTTTTTAGTGCATCTGATGGATTTGAAACAAATTATACTTACATGGTTCATTTTTGGAGACTTTTGTCTACAAAAATATACATTGTTAATAATGTAGTGTTCAACAGAAAAGCTCAGACGGCTGGAGCCCAATTAATTTATGGTCCTAGATTGTTGATTTGGAGTCTGGAGTGTTGAATTTTGGTGTAGAATTATGTTTGAATGAATCATTTGGAAGATTCATTTGTCTGGTTTGCCCTCAAATCCTACAAACGTAACATGCTGTCAGGATGGAGACACAAAGGACGAGTCTAACCCAAACACTAGGACAGGGCTATTCAAGTAGTTTCATTCGAAGGCTGGATTATCAAATCAAAAAGACCCTTTTTTATGTAATTAAAAAGTTATTATGTAATTAAAAGTTTATTATTGTTAAATAAATTATTTTAATTTATATATGCTTAAATGAACATATTCTGACAGTGAGATTTGGTAACCAAAGTTAAAACCATACATGGCTACTCACAACTACCACTGTCATATATATATATATATTGTAAGAAAAAATGATGAGGACGTTGAAGATCTCGATGAAGAAGTTTATTGCAGCGTAGCAGTGACAATGTACACGTATCACCTTGGGTTCATCAGAGTCGGAATGAACCCAGAACATCCAAATCTCAAACCTTTTATCCTGTTACAGTTCACCACTCTTCATGTAAATGTAGTTTCTCATGTTTTACCAGCTGTGGTCTGTATGTTGATGAAGTTGTGACGCCTCATTGTCTGAGATGGTTCTCTGTGTCCCACACCCATACCCATTCTACAATTAATTACCATTTGCTCAGGATTTGATCAACCAAATGGTACATAAACAATATACCAGTTGACTTTCTTCTTCTCTATGATAATTAAGCCATTTTGGGGATGAGCTTATTCTAAAATATACTTTGGAGTGGAATCTGGGTCGAGGAAGACTACAATTTCTTACTATATATATATATATATATATATATATATATATATATATATATATATATATATATATAAATATATATATATATAAAACATCTAAACACAAGTAAAAACTATAACCATCTTCACAAAAAAATGAATTATATATTCCCCCGAACAAATATATTGCAATATACTGTAAATGGCTATAACATAGTATTCCACATTTCCACAAACAATGTTAAATTACTACAGTTCATTCATGGTAAATGTTTGTATGGGTGGTGATTTTGTGATCGTTTTGCAACTGCATTTGGTCAATTCACGGAAAAGGAAGAATTGAGCCAAAAGAATGAATAATTGACGAATTATTGAATTGCTAGTTCAGTCGACAGAAATACGGGACACACATAATAACTGCTGAAATATTTGCACGGAAAATGTTTCTCAGGTCAGTCGGAAGGGTGTGCATGGTACGCACAGTGCGTATACAGCCGTACAGCTGCAGGCACCACTGCAGCATTGTATCTGACCAAATTTAGCTGCATCGCCAGGAAATGAGGAGGAGGGAGATTGGGATGCAAAATCAGGCTGGATGAAGATGATTGGCAGGCTGGATTTGGCCCTGTGGGCCACCAGTTGTGTAGCCCTGAACTAGAATATTAATGTCAACATGACAGTTAAATAGACCATACAGAAAACCAACAGAAAGATGTAGACCACAGATGCATTTACATAGGAATTTGCAAATCACTGAGGAAAGTACCACAATGCTTTGTGGTCAGAGGTGGAAAGTCACTAATCACAAATACCTTTGTTACAGTACTTGAGTACATTTTTAAATTTTTCTACGTTCTTGAGTACAAAAGAGTACAATCCAGAATGGTATTAAAGACAGTTAAAACAGTTGACGTGACTGCAGTAGTTCAACCTTAATTTTAAGAAGCACAGAGAATACTTTTTGTGCGCAAAAAGAAAAAATAAGGACTTTATTCAACAAACTCTTCTCTTCCCTCTCATTATCCTTACGCAGGTGACGCAGTAAGCACAGTGAAGGCTTCTGTGTTTGTCCAAATGCTGGCTCAGTATTGGCCACAACTAATAACGTGAGCAGCACGATGCATGTGTGTAATGCTGACGCAGGAGCCGGCCAATAATGTGTCTGAATTCTGACATAGAACCTGGAAATTCTGGACGTATACAACATATGAGAATGACACAGAAGAGAAGATATTTTTTAAATTCTTTTTTTTTTTTGGCACACAAAAAGCATTCTTGTTGCTTCATAAAATTAAGGTTGAACTGCTGCATTCTCATCGACTGTTTTAACAATGTCTCTAGTACCTTCCTGAACCTTTAAAGTGTCGGTTAAATTGCTGTCTATGGACGGGTCATATACCTCTCGGATTTTATCAAAAATATCTTAATTTGTGTTTTTCTAACGAAGGTCTTATGGGTGTGGAACAGCGTGAGGGTGAGTAATTAATGACAGAATTTTCATTTTTGGATGAACTAACACTTTAATTCAGTGTGTTTAGAGCTACGGGAACTAGAATTTGCAGAATATTAGCCATCACCTCTGTCTAATGACCAAGACTGACGAGTTTGTTAGTGATTGTATACCCCGAAAGTGCAAGACTCAAAGTGTTATAGGAATCCGGAAGAACGGGTGCAATTTCAGTAATTTAAATAATCAAATGTGTAGCTAAACTATTATACAAATGACTAATAATCAATTGGCATTCTAAACTAAGTTTGAGGTCTTGATAAAATGGAGTCAGATAAAAGTAAATTGGAACTTTGCCACCCCAATAAGACAGAAAACGGAAAGTGAAAAAACGTGCAAGGCAATCATTTGTGTTTATAAAGCATAAACAGTTGACTGATCGTTTCTCTAGATAAGACCCTTATTCCTCGTCTGGTATCGTTTAAAGCCCTTTGAAGCTGCACTGAAACTGTAATTTTGACCTTCAACCGTTTGGAGGCCATTGAAGTCCACAATAAGGAGAAAAATCCTGGAATGTTTTCATCAAAAACCTTAATTTCTTTTCGACTGAAGAAAGAAAGACATGGACATCTTAGATGACATTATGGTGAGTAAATTATCAGGAAAAGACTATTTGAAAATGAACTAATCCTTTAAGTTACCATTTATTCACAAATTTTCCTCACATATTTTGGTGTGGTATTAATAAGCAACTCTTATTATGAAGCACATGTTCATTTATGATGTTATGAAGCACATGTTCATTTATAAAGCAAATTTAAGATGTCTGCATGAGTTCTGGGCAGGTCTAACATTATTGGGTAGTTTGGTCATGTGACCACACATTTATTTCCTGGTACTGCCATCTTAACACAATGATGACGTTAAAGCTCAGAAATGACAGTTAAGTTTTGTAAGTAAATTTTTTTATGGCTCAATTTTTGCACACATCAAGAAAGGGTTATCTATATATACATACTTAAATCATATTAATACATGGTTTATTCTGTTGTCAGACTGCAGATAAAGGAAGACTGTCATAATTGTGACCGGTGTTATAACACAGGAAGTCTATATGCCCCTATATGTTATTCATATAATCTGTCTTTCAGACTGACCGTGATCCTTGGTTTATCTATCTATCTATCTATCTATATGTACTTATTTATTTCAGTTTATAATGACGTTTTTAATAACTATCTTCCAATTTCCTACAATTTATGTAATTTTGTCATAATTTTATAGATTATTTGTGCCGTTCTGCTGCATATGAATGCTATTTTGTCCTTTTTGAAACTGAGCCAGACAATGTTTACTACTTTGTTAATGGAATAAAACACTAATTTCATCTATTTAACCCAATCTTTGAAATAATTACTGGAGGTTTGTCATTTTGTTAATGCATTGACAACATCATCTAGACTCCCTGTGTTCACTTTTGTGACCGGACATAAAACCCATTTTTTCATGGACTTTTCAATATTTTTTTTATATAATTGACATTGATTGTTTAATATCCTTACAAATGCCATACAAATTCATATATGTCATCTCTGGGAACAATTTGGGATTAAACAGGTTAATGGGTACATTAATTTATCACTGAGATAAATTCAACACGCGCGCACTATTAGGTTTTTATTTGAGTATGCTTTGTACGCTTCTTTTATTGAGGCTGCTTCGTCTGATGAAGCTTGTTTCACAGGGTTTTGGCTGCTTTATTTTTGTACTTCACACCAGATGCTGCTGTTTTCGACACTCGAAGCGTTGAATCTTTTCCCGAAACAATGAGAGAAAAGCCTCAGTGCTTCATGAGGCTTCATTTGCCCATCACCAGTCCACATGCACAAACAACAGGCTCATCTTTGCTGCTTTTTAAGCTAAGTTGAACTGCATTAGACTGCCCCCTACAGGTCATAAATATTCACATTCAACAGTTCACTTTTAAAGGTGCTCTAAGTGATCCTGGGCGGAGTAACTTCCTGTTGACGTTCGAAGTGTTGTCAAACAAAACAGAGGCTAGCTAGACCCTCCCTCCTCCTCCTCCTCCTCCCCCTCCCCTCCGTGCTTCCCGAAACAGTCATGAACGCACCTTTAAAATCATTCTTGTCAGTTATTGGCTGGAGCATGTTTATTATGTTAAGTGGTCCAGGCTGCACCAGTTTGATTTTTATTGCCGTTTTCGGAGCTTGTGGCGACTACAGAGACCGCGTTTTTTTACAGTGTGTTCAGGGGACAGGCAGCTAGCGGATAGTGAGGAGATGTTTGCTGAATGTGACAAAATGTTTTGGCCTAAAAATGCGTGATATCGCTTAGAGGACCTTTAAATCCCACATTTCCCTCAGCCCACATACCACAAAGAATGATGGCCCTGTAGTGGCCCAGATCTGGATTAATGACTAGGACCACAAATGGGCTGAATAGGTTTTAGTATTGGTACATATGCTCCTGAAGATTTGGATAAAATCCGTTTTTTCTCAGGTACATCAAGTCAATGTACAAGCTTCATAGTCAATACTTCTATATCACTCTTGTCAATGTAGTCCATAGAAACAACATAAACATATCTTGACTTACTGACAAAATAAACACTCATCAATCAGTACTTTTACATAAAAAAAATCAAATACTTTTGTACTTACCCTCAAGTAAAATCAAAAAGGTACTTCATACTTTTAATATTTTATTATACGTATCTGTACTTTTACTCAAGTACTTGATTTGTGTTCTTCATCCACTACTGACTTGCAGTCTTAATAGAAAAATACGTTTGAAAGGTTTAATGTTATGCTTGATTAATTTGTGACTTCTGAGAGAAGCTGAACGTGCCAGGTCAAATTTGGCTATAAAAATGTGAGTTCAATTTAAATTTCCTCACTCTAGTCCAAAATGGTGAAATGTTGTGAACTTCTTTTTCTTTTCTTTTTTTTTGACATATTGCTAAAATATTTGTTTTCTCTTCATTTTGACAGATGATCTGACAAATTTGTTATGCACTGTATGGAAATATGTGTGAAGTGCGTCTGTGTGGGCTGTTCATGTGAACGCCTCATTCATCATCGCAATGCAGTCATGATCAGTTACACATATGAAAACTCCTACCTTAAAAATGGAGTCCAACCGCTTCTGTCCTTTAAAGCTGGATTCAGACTTTGATTCATCTTGTTTGTTAAAGTGGCTGGTCAGAACATACAGATTTATGGTAAATATCCATTCATTTAATCATTTATAACAGTGAACACATTAATGTGTACATTTATCAGTAGTGTAAACAGGTGTACAGGTGAATATCTCTACATCTCTGTTCCCTCCCCAGCACTGACTGATGAACAGACTGATAAACTGATTTAATCCTCTAAACCAGTTGGAGCAGTAGTGCAGGTGCTTGCGTGTTTGCTCATGGGAAAACAGGTTTGATTCTGACTGGTAGTCATGTGCCATCCCATCCCCCACTTTCCTGTCACTCTCCACTATTGTAAAAATACATAATTAAATAATCAAATAACTACGAGACCGTCCTCACCTCACATCAGCACTAGAGTCTCCTGGACTGAAGTGAATTGGAGGAGCCATTGATGCATCACTCTTCATAGACACACAACTGGGTTCAGGAGATTCTCCATCAATCAAACTAAAACACAGCAGCAATTAAATAAAAATTATAAAACTTGAAACATCAAAACTAGGGTTATGACCTTTATGATCTGTTAATGCACATACAAGTCCAACCATGCAAACTCTGATTTAGTTTTCATAGCAAGGGTTCAGTATACAGCATTAATTACAATGCTGAGTCTTGAGTGATTTATTCTTATGCGTTTACTTCGCCACATCACTTTCGTTTGTCCATTTCCATTAACTTATGCACACTGAGAACTGTTTCAGTAAAACACAATGTTTGACCGATTTAAAATACAGATTTAATAGACTGTTTTAATCCTTTAGACAATGAGACCGTCCTCACCTCACATCAGCACTAGAGTCTCCTGAACTGAAGTGAATTGGAGGAGCCATTGATGCAGCGCTCTTCATAGACACACAGCTGGGTTTAGGAGATTCTCCATCAATCAAACTAAAACACAGCAGCAATTAAAAAACATCATAAAACTAGGGTTATATATTTATGATCTGTTAATGCACGAGTCAAACTCTGATTTAGTTTTAAAAATAATAATTTGTTACATTTATATAGCGCTTTTCTGGGCACTCAAAGCGCTTTACATATTGAAGGGGGAAAGTCCTCAGCCACCACCAATGTGCAGCATCCACCTGAATGATGCGACGGCAGCCATATTGCACCAGAACGCCCACCACACACCAGCTTATTAGTGGAGAGTAGGGATGGGCAGATCGATATGAAGTATCGATATATCGATACTGATGTAGAGTATTGAAAGTATCGATACTCAAATTAAAATATCAATACTAAGGTGTTTTTTTACCAGTTATTTTGTTTATTTAACAATAAATTTAATGCATACAATATGCACTGAATTGGACAAATAACCTATGTTAGCGAATAATTTGTAGAAGAAGTATTTTCCTGCTCATCTGACCACGCAAATGCTGCAAGTCAGAACCAATCAATCACAGAGAGTGTTCGCTCACTGCCGACACTACATTCAAACAGGGCTGCCTTTAGTATCGTAAGAAACCATTGATGGTTTAGAACAATGCTTAACAGAAGACAGAAAAATATATTATTATTATTATTATTATTATTATTAGTTATTTCACAATAAACAAATGAAATAGTTGCCTATAGTTTGTGCAATTACATTTATTTAAACCGAACGTTAAAAGTTCATATTGATGTTCTGTCAGAATACAAATGTTTCATTTTATGGGTGCAACAGCCTGTCTCTGGCAGCTTATGAAAATGAACCATTACTACAGTGACCATAGTTCAGCTAGGCATATAGTAGGCTTATTTGTACATTTTCCATATGTTTTCACCATATGTAAACAAAAATATAATCTAATAAACTGCAATTAAGGCAAATTGAATGTTAAAATGCCTATCAAATATAATGTTAAGTGGGTATCATAAACCATTGTACTCTATAATTTAAATGTTTAAATTTATAATTTCATATTAGAGGTATCGTATCAGTATCGATATCGGCGATGTTGGCCTTGAAAGTATCGGTATCGTATCGAAAATAAAATAAGTGGTATCGCCCATCCCTAGTGGAGAGGAGACAGAGTGATGAAGCCAATCAGTATATGGGGATGATTAGGAGGCCTTGATGAACAGAGTCCAATGGGCAAATCTGGCTAGGATGACGGAATTACACCCTTACTCTTTTCGAAAGACATCCTGGGATTTTTAACGAACACAGAGAGTCAGGACCTCGGTTTAACACCTCATCTAAAGGACGGTGCTTTTTGACAGTATAGTGTCCCCATCAGTGTTGGGTAAGTTACTTTAAAAAGTAATTAATTACTAGTTACATCTTCAACAGTGTAATTACTTTACTGTTCAAATTACTCTCTCCAAAACATATTTAATTACTTATAACTAATTACTTTCTAAGTCCTATATCAACCTCGATGAGTTCAAGAATAGACATGAAACGGCTCTATTAATTCTTTCAAATAAATAATATAATAACATAAATTATTATGGTCACACTTTAGTTTAGGGTCCAATTCTCACTATTAACTAGGGCTTTTGCCTCAATAAACTCCGGATTGCTGCTTATTAATACTAAGTAAAGTAGTTGTTAAGTTTAAGTATTGGGTAGGTATTAGTGGGATTAAGGATGTAGAATATGATCTTGCAGAATAAGTCATTAATATGTGCTTAATAAGTACTAATAAACAGCCAATATCATATTAATGTTCATGCTAATAACCAAATACTTAATAGTGAGAACTGGACCTAAACTAAAGTGTTTCCATTACTATTAACTTACCAAGGTATTTAAAGAGAGAAGAATACATAAAAACGTGCATTTTAACATTAGACTATGACTGTGGATTTCCACAATAGTGGATTTAACATTAGACTGATGTTAAATCCACTATTGTATTATATATAATTGTTCTACATTCTAAACTCAGTATTTAGTTTAATTACATCAGAAGTAACTGTAATTAAATTAAGTTACTACAATTATCATTAAAATTACGATTACTATAGTGGGGCGTTAGGACCCACACAGACCACAGGGTGAGCACTTCCTGCTGCCCTGTCCAAATACCCACACTTGCAGTCTTTCCACTTGACCACTTGTCTACTTACATGACGTATTTCCTTTATACACAAGTGTTCAAGTGGGCATGAAAATTGCAAGTGTGTGTGGAACTTTTGATTACCCGATAGGACATGCTTATACTGTTGCAAGCTTTCATTTCTGGTCTGATGCATTCGCATGCGTATGAATAAAAAGTGACGAAAAGTGCAGTGTGACGTACCTTTACTCGTAAAATAAGATATGGGGTTTCGAACATTCCGACACGCAAAGTGAATCGTGCACATGATTGGACAGAAAGTGAGGCTTCGTTTGTCATTGGCCATGTGATTTCAACGTTAACAACACAAGCCTCGAATCAAGGCTTCATCTGGCACGCCCATTTATGCTCGACACAAGCTCCGACACCTCGCTTCAAATGTCACAAGCCAAATGTGAGTTTTATGGATTAATCCATCAAGGACAATTTCAATATTACTGGAGTCGTTACTCAAGAATATTTTCTATACTCTATTATCAAACTATTTTGGGTAAGATGTTTTTGTGTATCACTGATAATACCTATGTTTGTTGTGTCCTCACCTCACATCAGCACTAGAGTCTCCTGGACTGAAGTGAATTGGAGGAGCCATAAATATAAAACAAATTCTTCATATTCTCTCACCTTTTCTTTGTCTTTATGTCAATTTCCCCAGAGAGACTGTCCATGACGAAACTTTGTTCCTGCAAAGGAACTGAACACACACATACCGGCTATTCAGGTAAAACCAGTAGAACTCTGCTGTGGTTTTAGTGTCTGGAGTTAATGTGCTCATCAAATCATATCAGAGACTGCTGCCATTATTTCAAACGCAGCTGTTTGAAGTATCAATTACTAACTGTTATTAGACATCTTGATGGTTCTAAAGGCTAATTAATGTCTTGTGAGTTTTGGTTTGTTAATGAAGTTTGATTGCGGAGTCCAGTACTCACCTGTGTAGAGCTGCTGATGTTCACTTCCTCACTGCTGTCTCCAATATTACCTTTTAAATGCAGAATTGTTTTGGTTTTTGTTTCAGACAATTTAAGGATTCAGTGAAGCATAAATTGCGATACTTACCATTTTTTATCTCCTCTCATAATTTGAAATGGTTCCTGATTTAATCGTTTCACTTTTACCTGTCATCTGAGGAGGAGTCTGAAAAGACACCAAACAGCATTTAAAGGGGCAGTAGGTATTTTATGCCCTGAAAGCATGTAATAGTTGTGTGATCATGTGGTGTGTAAATTCAGCACCTGTTATAAATCAGTGCAGCTGCACAAGTAATGGTTGTGGATGTAATCGAGTCAAATAAATTATTATTAACTAAATTACCATATACTGGTTTGTGGATCCAGTCCTCTACCATAACAGTGAAATGTAATGTAAACATATATTAACAAACACAGGGAAAAAATTAAGCCTAATCTCTCTCTCTCTCTCTCTCTCTCTCTCTCTCTCTCTCTCACACACACACACACACACACACACACAAATGAAAGAATAGGCATTTCTTGTTTGATTATTAATTAAAAAAAAAAAAGTTTTTAGTGATCTATTTAATCAAAAAATGCAGTAAAAACAGTAATATTGCGAAATGGTATTACGATTTAAAATAGCTGTTTTCTATGTGAATATATAGTAAAGTGTAATTTATTCCTGTGATCAAAGCTGAATTTTCAGCATCATTAATTCAGTCTTCAGTGTCACATGATCCTTCAGAAATCATTCTAATATGATGATTCAAGAAACATTTCTGATTATTATGATTGAAAATAGTTGTTGTTTCATATTTTTGTGGAAACCATACCATTCAAACATTTGTGGTAAGATAAAAAAACAGAGAAATTATTCATCAAGGATGCATTTAATTTATTAAAAGTGACAGTGACAAAAATGCAAATAAATTCTGAACTTTCTATTCATCAAAGAATCGAGAAAAATTAAATGTATCATGGTTTTCACAACAATTTTAAGCAACCGTTTTCAACATTGATAATAATCAGAAATGTTTCTTGAGCAGCAAATCATCATATTAGAATGATTTCTGAAGGATCATGTGACACTGAAGACTGGAGTAATGATGCTGAAAATTCAGCTTTGATCACAGGAATAAATTACACTTTACTATATGTATATTCACTTAGAAGCTATTTTAATTTGAAATAGAAGCTATTAAATAGAAGCTATTACTATTTAATAGAAGCTATTCACTTAGACAGCTATTTTAATTTGTAATAATATTTCGCAATATTTCTGTTTTACAGTATTTTTGATTAAATAAATGCAGCCTTAACGAGCATAAGAGTCTTCTTTCAAAACATTAAAAATGTTTGTCAATTAGAACTGCATTATTCATATACTTTGTCACTAAATACCTTGAGATGGCTTAAAAAAACACACAAACCCATTATTGGTGTGTTCATTGTCTTCACGTTTCATCAGTCAATGGGTCATTCTACAGAAACGTCCACTTTTCTGTTCCTAGACTTTACAGAAATATTACACTTGAAAAACACTTTAGGATTACAAGTTTTTTTATATTTTAATATGAAACAATATGTTATTTGAACAATTAAACCTTCTTGAGCCATCAATGTGGCAATATTTGTTTTTTAATTAATTATAATAATTCCAAACACCACAGAAGTGCCTGTCCCCTCAGTCATGTACAGAGGGAAAGGGCTTTATTTTGAGCTCAGAAACAGGGTTTTCTACCATTTCAAATACAATAATGTATACATAACTATCAAATATATAATACAAATGTCATAAAAAAAACAATTGCCAAATAAATATTATAAAATATATAATGAATGTAGTTGTCCCCTGGTGTTGTGTCACTGGTGTTACCTTTAACAAAAATCTCTTATTTTGAATTAACAAATCACACTGATGACATCACTTGACTTCCTTCTTCCTATTTCCTGAAGATCAATGAAGAAAGGCCAATGGAAAGTCATCTATCTCTTTTCAGTTATCAGAAATTTTAATTAGAAAATCACAATTTCATATGAAGCTTTTAGTTGAAGTCACTGGTGTGACCTACTTTATTGCTAGGGAATTATAAAAAACTAGAATACATCATGATTGAATATATCATGATTGACAACATGTGGGTTGACACCTTGCAGCAGCCATTTTGTAAAATGCATTTTTCATGAAAATTGTCACTGGTGTTACCTTTTTATAGATAAACTTTATTTAAAGCTTTTCATTTAGTTCTTTTGCATAAAATAGCACTAATATTACATGATTATAACTTTTCTTTCTCATTGTTAATCCTCCTTTGGGCAGATATGGCTAAATTCAGTGCAGCGACTTTACAGACAGCGTATTTTACAGACAGTTTTAAAATGTTGTTTATGATCTTTTACTGACTGCTTTCACTAAGTGTCAATGATAGTCTTTGATTGTATACCAAATGTAAAAATTTAGTCCAATCTACTTAATTCTAGTTGAAGAATAAGGATCTTTGGTATTAAGCGTTACTGGTGATTCATTTTGTCACTGGTGTTACTGTTTTTTGTCTGTCACATTAAATAAAATGTGTCATATGTGACATGGTAATAATTTTACGTCCATTGAATTCTGCTACACTCAAGAATTAAGATGTAAAGGATTGCATCATTACTTTTTTATAACCGTTTTTCAAATATTTTCATTGTTATAGCAAATACATGGTTGCGAAATTGAATTATCATCATTCAATCACACTTTTTAACAAACATGATAAAATAAAAAAACACAATCTCCTTATTTTTAGCATTATCATTATTTTTCTGTAACTCTGACTGCATGTGCTGAAAAATTTGAGAAATAATATTTCATAAAAATGTTTAAAAATGCCAGAGAAGTAAGCTAACAACAGTGACAAAAAATGGGTACATGCTGTCTTTAAATAAATGTAAAAAAAAAAAAAAAAAAAAATCATTAAGCTGTCATTTATGTGTATTCATAAAGTCAAAGTATAATATAATAATGTGATCTAAGTTTAAATGTTAAAAAAAGAAATACATGTAATTTTTGCTATTTAAAAAAAAGGAGCGGGCTGTTCGAAATAACGCCTTGTCTTCCTGTTTCAGTTTAAATTACGTCAACACATTGAAGAATGTGACGTTGAGTTCCGTTGGATTGTGCATAGTTATGACCAAATCGCTCTCCCTGGCCTGAACTCTGCAATCACTCGCCTCATGCAGAACTGGATTGCTATTATAGGTGCAATATGTAAGATTTTTGCAGTAAAATATCCAAAAACCCCTAGGCCAGTTTTATATATTTTGTTCACTTGAGTACTTACAATATCCCAAATGTTTCCAATTATTGGATAAATTGCAATTTTAACCAAGGCTCTGGGACATGTGAGGAGTCGCCTGTCAATTGCGTCATACACGCGTTACCCTCGGTTTCCGGTTTTATTTTGTAGAAACCATGGAAACACTAAAGACGCTTTAATATATTACAAGTTTTAATAGACAAGGGAACAACTGTTTTGATATATTTATACACAGAAAACGAATTATTGTTATATAGCTCATAGGGGTGTGACGAGATCTCGTGCGAGACTAATATGTGACGAGATTTCTCGTCGAGGCGAAAAGTAGTCTCGTGATGTTGCCATGACAGAGTGGTTAGGATGATTAGGAAAGAATATGCCACCGCTTCGTTTACATTACGCCTCCACTGTCATTTTGCTTTGTATTTAAATAAAAAACATTTAATCCAGCTTGATAACGGCGCTCCATATTTGGGTGATTCTTCAATTAGGGGAACTTTTATGTCCCCAGATTATACATTAAAATACTATATTATAAAATAAATAGTTTAGTTATTTCACCACCAAAAAATGTTATACACTAAAATCAGTATGATTTCCATTTTTAAAAATGTTTTCATCACTAATATTTGGCTACTCAAGCCTTGTCCCCAACCCAGACTTTAAAACTTGTCTGCTCTGAAAATGTGATAAAATGTTATCAGTTCATTAAAAAAATCACAATATATGTTTAAACAGTAACTTATAAAGGCACTTGATGCATAATTTGGGTTCATATCTGTGCAATTTGTGAATATTTTTAACAATTTAGTATTGTCCACAACAATACTGTCATTACCGCGACAGTCTATGATTACAACAAGGATTTTTTTGAGGGTAAGACTTGTTTATGCCATAACCATGGAAATGAAGACCAGCAGGGGAGCACATGTCAGCCATGGAAGAACAGTGACATTTGATGTCTGAAAAAGTAAGTAATTTAATCATGAATTCCTTCTGATCATGGAGTAGACTTATTCAGCATCATCATTACCATAAATGCTGTAGCAGCAATATTGTGATAAATATATGTATATATTCACATGATTTATGTGTATTTAAAGTTCTTTTTGTACTAGCTGTTGAGTGATGTTAGCAAATCCATGACCTAGCATCTTTTTTTCCTGAAAAAAAAAAAAAAAATGTCATTACTGCAACACGTCATTACCAACACACAACTTGTGATGGTAATGACAAGTGATGGTGGTAATGACATGTTCTGTGTCACTATCTATATCATATTATGTGTTTATAAATTAAGTTAAAGAAGCATAATAGTGTTATTTTACAATGAAACTTAAATGAGATGCCTTACTTCCTAAAACTATTTTTTCTTATTTTTTAACCAGAATGGCTCCCAAGAAATCAGCTGAAAGGTCTAGAGATTATAGAAAAAATTTTAATACCATGAGCAAGATCCTAAGCAAAAACATTGGGTCACCACAATACCCCCACATGACACACAATGGCATGGCTAGAGTTAATCTTCAGGACACATTGCTCATTGAGTGACTACACTATGCCTGTCATTGAAACTAGGGCCCAGTATTGTGTTCTCTCCACATCCCATCCATCTCCCTTTATCATCTCTAATTCACATTTTGAATGTTCAAATACATGTTTGAAAGCAAACACATTTCATTATATGCATTGTTAGTTTTAACCCAATGCAACTTTTATGAGTTTGAAAACTTTTCTGTTTTCTGTTTAAAACTTTCATGTTAAACTTTTATGTTAAAAACTTTATTTCACCTAATGGTACTAGTCATAGTTATGATATGTTTCTGAAGGATATTTTTATGCTGTTTTATCCCATTGTGACAACTGATTCTCTAGAAAATATTGTATGGTTTCTTCATGATTGAAATAAACATGTTCAAGTTGATGGTTGTGTCATATTTATATATATCTCCTCACATCTGTCCATTTCTTTCAACAACACTCACCAGAAGTCATTATTTAATCCTTTAAATTTGCTTTATGTATCAGTGCACTTTTCATTTATGTCATTACCAAAACACTACATCATTACCAGAACAGTATGTCATTACCGCCACGTTGCTTAATTTACAGAAAACATACCTTTAAAACTGTTTTATGTTCAATCTTGAGGTGCTACATGAAAAGCCTAATGAAATACTCATCCACCTATTCAAAGAAAAAACATCTCAAATTAATTTTCCAGAAATTAAACAAAAGTGTGCTTTGATGAACACAGAAAAACACATTTTGATGGTAAGAACAATAAAATATATGTAATTCGCTGAATGGAAACATTTTGTTTTTTATACGTATTGTTGAAGGTTAACAATGTTTACAAGATAAATGAGTTTAAATGATCTCCTTGATACATTCTTTGCATTATGATACTTTTTGATGTTGTGATGGTAATGACGTTTTGCAGTGCCAGTTGGCAAATAGATATAAAATACTCAAATTATATTTAAGCTCAGTCATGGCCATTATTATATCTTTACATCAAAGCATGTAAACATTGTCATGACAAAATTCTAACAAAATTCAACCAAATTTCATTCATCAAAATTTAAGATGGCAAAATAGCCCCCAATTGAAGAATCACCCATTTAAAAAGTTACGCGCGAGCGCGCATTCAAACGCGATTTCTCCCTGATGAATGCAAATATCTCTCGATATGAAAGCTATTTTAGGATGGGCAGTGTAGTTGTAACCATCTCTTAGCTCTGTATCAGAGAAAAATTTGGTATTATTTGCACTTTGAATATTGAGAGAGTGTGATTATGGTTGCACTTATTGTAAAGTGTTACCATAAAAAATGAATAACAGTTTTCTCTTAATCTTATTAAGCACAAACAGTAAGGTTTCATTAGTTAATGCACTGTGAACTATCATGAACTAACAATGAATGACTATTTTTATTAACTAACATAAACAAAGATTAATAAATACTGTAGCAAATATATTGCTCATTGTTAGTTGATGTTGGTTAATACATTAATGTTAATAAATGAGCCCTTACTGTCACGATCACCTGTGAGAGTGCCTTCAGCCTCTAGAGGGCACTCCTTCCCGGACTCATTGTTTCACTCATTTCATGAACTACATTTCCCATATACACTCCCTGGACTAATTACCATTCATCATTGCACCCAGCTGTTTTGTGTTTGTTAATTAGTGTTTGTCTATTTAATCTCAGTTGTGTCTGTCCCTGGTTGTGGTTCGTTGTTTTTTGTTACGTGCTCTTTGTTTCTCTGGCTTTTTGTTTTATGGACTGGGATTCTGGATTTTGACCCCTTGCCTGGCTTTGGATATATGTTTCAGGATTCCCCAATAAACAACCGCTGCAATTGGATCCTATCTTCTTGTTTTTTTATGTGCACCGTGACAGAACGAACCAACATTATAAGGATCCAGCAGCATGAGGACTATTCCGTCAGCCACTTGCAGGGAGCGTGTGGCTCTGCTTGGGGCAGTGATGGCTCTACGCCAGGAGGGAGAAGAGGTAGGATGCTTCGCCAAGGTCTTTTGGACGATGGCGGTGGGGCTGAGATACAACGACGCGGCGCTGAAGGATACTTTTAATTGCTGTCTCGACGATCCTCTGCCTCAATGTGAGATGGAGGGGCTACGGAGTTTAGATTTCTGGAGGTTCGCCACATATCTTCGCCGTCGGAGGGAATGGACCTCACTGAGTCAGCCAGGCAGTTTGCATGCTCCAGCCCATGATTCCGTTTCAGAAGGCATTGAGGAGGTGGGCACTGAGCCTCAGCTTCACCCCGGTAAAGGGAGGAGGAGGAGGAGAAGGAAGAAGTCTCCAGCTAGTGAACCCGTTCCAGTCAGTGAGTCCACTTCAGAGCCCGCTCCAGCCAGTGAGTCCACTCCAGAGCCCGCTCCAGCCAGTGAGTCCACTCCAGAGCCCGCTCCAGCCAGTGAGTCCACTCCAGAGCCCGCTCCAGCCAGTGAGTCCACTCCAGAGCCCGCTCCAGCCAGTGAGTCCACTCCAGAGCCCGCTCCAGCCAGTGAGTCCACTCCAGAGCCCGCTCCAGCCAGTGAGTCCACTCCAGAGCCCGCTCCAGCCAGTGAGTCCACTCCAGAGCCCGCTCCAGCCAGTGAGTCCACTCCAGAGCCCGCTCCAGCCAGTGAGTCCACTCCAGAGCCCGCTCCAGCCAGTGAGTCCACTCCAGAGCCCGCTCCAGCCAGTGAGTCCACTCCAGAGCCCGCTCCAGCCAGTGAGTCCACTCCAGAGCCCGCTCCAGCCAGTGAGTCCAGTCCAGAGCCCGCTCCAGCCAGTGAGTCCAGTCCAGAGCCCGCTCCAGCCAGTGAGTCCAGTCCAGAGCCCGCTCCAGCCAGTGAGTCCAGTCCAGAGCCCGCTCCAGCCAGTGAGTCCAGTCCAGAGCCCGCTCCAGCCAGTGAGTCCAGTCCAGAGCCCGCTCCAGCCAGTGAGTCCAGTCCAGAGCCCGCTCCAGCCAGTGAGTCCAGTCCAGAGCCCGCTCCAGCCAGTGAGTCCAGTCCAGAGCCCGTTCCAGTCAGTGAGTCCACTTCAGAGCCTGTTCCAGTTAGTGAGTCCACTTCAGAGCCTGTTCCAGTTAGTGAGTCCACTTCAGAGCCCGCTCCAGTTAGTGAGTCCACGTCAGAGCCCGTTCCAGTCAGTGAGTCCACTTCAGAGCCCGTTCCAGTCAGTGAGTCTACTTCAGAGCCCGCTCCAGTCAGTGAGTCCTCTCCAGTCAGTAAGTCCACTCCAGAGCCCGCTCCAGTCAGTGAATCCACTCCAGAGCCCGTTCCAGTCAGTGAGTCTACTTCAGAGCCCGTTCCAGTCAGTGAGTCCACTTCAGAGCCTGTTCCAGTCAGTGAGTCCACTTCAGAGCCCGCTCCAGTTAGTGAGTCCACGTCAGAGCCCGTTCCAGTCAGTGAGTCCACTTCAGAGCCCGTTCCTGTCAGTGAGTCTACTTCAGAGCCCGCTCCAGTCAGTGAGTCCGCTCCAGTTAGTGAGTCCACTTCAGAGCCCGCTCCAGTTAGTGAGTCCACTTCAGAGCCCGTTCCAGTGAGTGAGTCATCTTCAGAGCCCGCTCCAGTCAGTGAGTCCACTTCAGAGCCCGCTCCAGTCAGTGAGTCTACTTCAGAGCCCGCTCCAGTCAGTAAGTCCGTTCCAGCTCGTGAGTCCGTTCTTGAGATCACTGAGGAGGTGGGCGCTGAATCTTCGCTTCCCACACGGAAGAGAAGGAAACGGAGGAGGAAGGCTCCAGCCAGTGAGTCCGCTCCAGCCAGTGAGTCCGCTCCAGCCAGTGAGTCCGCTCCAGCCAGTGAGTCCGCTCCAGCCAGTGAGTCCGCTCCAGCCAGTGAGTCCGCTCCAGCCAGTGGGTCTACTACAGAGGCCGCTCCAGCTAGTGAGTTCATTTTGGGTGTGCCACCGCCTCACCCTCATAAGCAGAGGAGGAGGAGAAGGGCTTCCTCCATCCTACAAGGCCTGGAGGCCACTCTAGAGGTTGTTCTTTGTTTCTCCAAGCGCCTTGCCCTGCCGGCGCCGCAGCCCCAGTCTGAGCACGCTGCCGTCCCAGAGCAGCCCCAGTCTGAGCACGCTGCCGTCCCAGAGCAGCCCCAGTCTGAGCACGCTGCCGTCCCAGAGCAGCCCCAGTCTGAGCACGCTGCCGTCCCAGAGCAGCCCCAGTCTGAGCACGCTGCCGTCCCAGAGCAGCCCCAGTCTGAGCACGCTGCCGTCCCAGAGCAGCCCCAGTCTGAGCACGCTGCCGTCCCAGAGCAGCCCCAGTCTGAGCACGCTGCCGTCCCAGAGCAGCCCCAGTCTGAGCACGCTGCCGTCCCAGAGCAGCCCCAGTCTGAGCACGCTGCCGTCCCAGAGCAGCCCCAGTCTGAGCACGCTGCCGTCCCAGAGCAGCCCCAGTCTGAGCACGCTGCCGTCCCAGAGCAGCCCCAGTCTGAGCACGCTGCCGTCCCAGAGCAGCCCCAGTCTGAGCACGCTGCCGTCCCAGAGCAGCCCCAGTCTGAGCACGCTGCCGTCCCAGAGCAGCCCCAGTCTGAGCACGCTGCCGTCCCAGAGCAGCCCCAGTCTGAGCACGCTGCCGTCCCAGAGCAGCCCCAGTCTGAGCACGCTGCCGTCCCAGAGCAGCCCCAGTCTGAGCACGCTGCCGTCCCAGAGCAGCCCCAGTCTGAGCACGCTGCCGTCCCAGAGCAGCCCCAGTCTGAGCACGCTGCCGTCCCAGAGCAGCCCCAGTCTGAGCACGCTGCCGTCCCAGAGCAGCCCCAGTCTGAGCACGCTGCCGTCCCAGAGCAGCCCCAGTCTGAGCACGCTGCCGTCCCAGAGCAGCCCCAGTCTGAGCACGCTGCCGTCCCAGAGCAGCCCCAGTCTGAGCACGCTGCCGTCCCAGAGCAGCCCCAGTCTGAGCACGCTGCCGTCCCAGAGCAGCCCCAGTCTGAGCACGCTGCCGTCCCAGAGCAGCCCCAGTCTGAGCACGCTGCCGTCCCTGAGCAGCTCCAGTCTGAACAAGTTGCCGTCCCAGAGCAGCTCCAGTCTGAACCCGCTGTCGTCCCTGAGTACTCCGCTCTCCCTGATACGGCCACGAAGCACCCTTGGCCAGCCCTGTCGCCATCGTCCAAGCCTTCTGCCCTGCTGCCGCCGTCCAAGCCTTCTGCCCTGCCGCCGCCGCCCAGATCTTCTGCCCTGCCGCCGCCGCCCAGATCTTCTGTCCTGCCGCCATCATCCAAGCCTTCTGCCCTATCGCCGCCGCCCAGGCTTTCTGCCCTGCCGCCACTGCCCAGGCCGTCTGAACCGTTGGAACCAGCCTGGTCAGTTCCTCCGCCACCACCCTGGCAATCAGCCAGGATTTCAGAACCGTTGGAACCAGCCTGGTCAGTTCCTCCGCCACCACCCTGGCAATCAGCCAGGACTCCAGAACCACTGGAACCAGCCTGGTTAGTTCCTCCAGCACCACCCTGGCTATCAGTTGGGCACCCTGGATCTGGCCCACCATCCCTCCCCCTGATCCTCCTCCTGTCCACCTCCCTCCTGAGTTTTTTTTTGTGTTTTTGTTTTTTGTCTGGTGGAGCGTCTGGTAGCCGCTCCTTTGAGGGGGGGTAATGTCACGATCACCTGTGAGAGTGCCTTCAGCCTCTAGAGGGCACTCCTTCCCGGACTCATTGTTTCACTCATTTCATGAACTACATTTCCCATATACACTCCCTGGACTAATTACCATTCATCATTGCACCCAGCTGTTTTGTGTTTGTTAATTAGTGTTTGTCTATTTAATCTCAGTTGTGTCTGTCCCTGGTTGTGGTTCGTTGTTTTTTGTTACGTGCTCTTTGTTTCTCTGGCTTTTTGTTTTATGGACTGGGATTCTGGATTTTGACCCCTTGCCTGGCTTTGGATATATGTTTCTGGATTCCCCAATAAACAACCGCTGCAATTGGATCCTATCTTCTTGTTTTTTTATGTGCACCGTGACACTTACTGTAAAGTGTTACCATTTTTATTTATACTGTTTTTATTTCTATGATCCGTTTGTGGAAAGGAGTTCAGTTAGGAGGTCAAAAGTTGTAGAAGCTCATAAATCATGTACAGTAAGGTCTGAAGAGACTGAAATCATACAGGAGAGAAGCCAGTCAGTTGAGTTTGTGGCAAAACCTTTTACAGTACTTGAGTATTGTTGTCTTTTTTCTGCATATGATAATTCATACTCAGAAAGTAGAAATGAAATGACATTCATTATAAGATGATTAGTTAAAACATTTCAAATACAGCTGCAGAATATTTTTTCTACTCATGTATTTCGCCATTGAGGATTTCTTAAAAATAGTGTGTAAAAATCTTGTCTCGTCTCGTGAACTCAATCTCTCGTCTCGTCTCGTCTCGTCAGATACCCGTCTCGTCACACCCCTAATAGCTCAACAAGTTTAGTCTTATTGTTTAAATCTAATTTCCTGATTTTTTGCGAGTACCATGCTTTACCATGCCTCAAAGAAAAGCACTATTTTGTGAAGTAGCTAACATAGCATAATCAGATGCAGCTTTATTTTTAGTAACAGTAATACAGCATTTTCTCCATCATACAATATGTTTTAAAATTATTTCCATGCCATTTATCAACACAAGACATCCAATATTTAATATGATATTCTAAAATTGATCTATCTTAATGCAGTATGTAACAGTGTCTCACAGCAGCCGCCGAGCGAACGCACAGAGTAAAGTTATAACATCATTTTCAACACTCTCAAATGTATCTAATATGATAAACAGAGCTGCGTTACCTCATACTCATGACCAGAAAAGCGTAAGCGCCGCCAGCGGTTGTGTCATAATAAAAGTTCAGCTCCTCGTGAGGCGTGTGTTGCACAATCGCTCCAGCGGCCTCGTTCAACTCCCACAACACTCGCTCCTATCAGTTTTTGATTTCATAGCAGATGAGCAATGATTAGAAGATAACCTGATTTTTGTGGTTGTGATTACCTGCACATCATCATTGATGCATCCTGTATTAGTCAGCACTTTTAATGCTAAATTGAATAGCAAACAATAATAAAGCCATGCTTGTTCTTATAGCATCTCCACTCACATCTTTGTCAAGGCACCCCAAAGTCATTTTGAGTGCTGTAAAGACACTCCTCAAGTGTATTAAGTCCATCAAGGAAAAAAAAAAAAAAAAATCAGCAAAAGGTCCTGAATTCTGTCCTAATCAAAAGAAACAGACAGTAATTAGGTCTAATGTAAATTAGTATATGTCACTCAGTAATTAAAGCTGGCCATTTCTTAGAGATCTCAGCATTAGGTAGTTGATCACAAATGATTCTTGTCTGCGCTGTGAAAGCATCATCAGTTCATCCACAAGCTGAAGATCAGGATAATTTTTCTGCATTTCAATCATCAATATGGTCTGACAACATGAACGCAACTTCAGAGGGAAAAAAAAATGTTTTTTTAAGAGGTTTATAGGCCTCGTAAGAGGGGCAGCATAGGCCATAATTGTTGTAAAACAAACATTAGTCCAGTCAGCTTTATTTATATGGCGCTTTATACAATATACTGTTCAAAGCAGCTTTACAGTGATAACAGGAAAATGATTCAATGACGCAGAGTTCATTTCAGCTGTACAGCAGCTCTAAGAGAAAATAGTGTCATTGTTCAACTGAAGTCAGTTCCATTGTAAAGATCATAAATTATTAAATTAGTTAATTCCATCTGTAGTTATGCAGAAAACAGTGATGTCATCATTATTGAAATGAACACACTGATCAATGTTAGTGAAATTCATTCATACACAATAATGAAAAGCCTCTTATAAACATTTGTGAAAAAATTAAGACATTGATCAAAAACTACATTTACATGTGCAAAAATAATGTATTTCAAGGGGATTTTATGGTACATATTTACCTCTAAATTATACACTATTTATCTGTAATACCAAGTAACCACTAGATGGCTGCAGCAGATGGTGTTTTTTGAGGTACCACGTGACAATGAATGGGAAGAACATGGCTCTCAAATCCATCAGCAGACCTCAAACAGTGTGGCGATTCTACCAAATCATGTTATCATCAATGAAACAACTCACCTTGTACTTCAGGAGTAGTTTGACCCACTATCCAAGGATGGTAACAATGGTATTGACTTGCTTCTCAGTGCATGTAATTTCCTTCAAGTGTGAACCTCCAGAAAATGACTATGTCTCATGTTTACATTTCAAATCATTCAAAAAAAGTATGCAGTGACTTTATTGTTGTAAACACTTTTATGCCCTTGAATCACCAGTTGCAATAGTTTACATGAACAGCATTGCGATATTTATTTTCATTCATAATTTATGCATTTTTACATTAATTAGATGAACAGACAATGAACAATATTGCAACATTTATTTTTATTCATCATGTATGGATTTTTTTTTTTTTTTACATCAATTAAAAAATATTGTAAAATAATTCAAAGTCAAAGATGACCAAAATTAGCTCATTCTATGGACAAAAACATTATTCATTTTTGGGTGAGATATTCCTTTAGATGTAATTTAAGGTTGAGTAGGGTGTCTATTTCATGCCAAAACCATGCGTGTTTGCAAAAGCAAAGTCCATGGGTCTTTTGAAGGTTAACTTCAGACAATTAAAGCATGTGTCTGCTGTAGGAAACCTTGAAAACCAATGCTGCCTGAGAATCTTCCTTGTGTAGGAATTCAATCGTAGGTTGTGTGGAGAAGACAATTGGTGGTACACAACTTGTGCCAGTTGCAAAACCTATTATTTTCTCCAAATTTGGCTGGCTCTTCCTCTTCCTCATTTTGAGCTCCTGCCCCTTCAATCTAAAAGTAAAGTGCCCTTTCGGTCTTATCGTGGTGCCCCTGGAACACAATTTGAACCGATGGGAGAAAAATGTTAATTTTCCATCTATTCTGCTATATTCCCTCTGCACTTATAAATAATCATTATTTAAAATGGTTATAAATGGTGTAGTTTTAAAATAGCTACAACAAAATAAAAACACAAGGGCACATATTTGATAGGTCTTATCAATATATTTTATTAACATTTAATGAAATACTAACATAGCTGCTAGAATTGCTTTTTTACATTTATTTGAATTCTTCTGTTTATTGTGCATGCAGTGAATATTTGTCTCATTTCAAACACCACCATTGTGGTGATAATGTTTTCTGTTACAGCCAGATTTGTTTTTTAATTTAAGTTTGGCCTCCAGTAGCTCTGTAGTGAGCTTTCACACTTATGTCCACATGAAGAAAATCAGCCGGTACAAAAAAATCTGACACCTCCTTCAACTTGCCATTCTTTTTTCCTTGGAAAACTAGTCACCCAGTCACTCTCATCTTTTGTCTGATATAGTCATGTTTTGTTATATCATGGCTATGCTTATCAAAGAGATGTTACTGAATGGTTTAGAGCAGGGGTTCCCAAACACATTCCTGGAGGCCCACCAACACTGCACATTTTTCATGTCTCCTTTGTCTGACACACCCATTTTAGATCTTTGGGTCACTACTAATGAGCTGATGTCCTTAATCAGCTGTGTTTGATTGAGGAGACATGCAAAATGTGCAGTGTTGGTGGGCCTCCAGGAATGTGGTTGGGAACCACTGGTTTAGAGCAAAAAAGCAGTAGTACTTTTTGTTTGTATGGTCCGCCACCACCTTTTTTCTTCTTTAGCATCATGACTGTCACATCAGAATGATCAGATTAATTAGATTCTCTGCTGAGCCAATGAACTAGAACGTGTCACATGCTTTCCTTTACAGGGTTGAGATTTTGACGTTTTTGACTGAACCTTTCATCTCTTATTTTGTTTGAGCTGTGAATAAAACATATGAGTTCAAACAACATATTGAAATTATGAAGGCCTGTCCAAAGTAAAATATTCAGTGTGCAGATTTTAATAACAATGCAACTATTAATTTCCAGGCTCTATTAGCAATAGTAGTCGTAGTGGCAGTACCAGCATTAGTGATGCATGAATATAGCAAAAATCATAATCATTGCAAAGTGCAGACCTGCCAACCTGTACACATTTTGACATTAAAGTAAACTGGTACAATAGGCCTTTTACACAGTACACATAATAACCGCAATGTCATAATACAAGTGTTCAAGTGCTGTTGAAGGCACATATCATACTTGCTCAAGAGTATCATCAACTCTGCAAAGTTGCCATGATTAAGTGCATTGTTTTCCAATGTAGAAGAAGCCACTGCTTTATCTCCTCTGTCCTTTTGCCTGAGGATGAGCAAAATAATCGAACTTATCAGTCTCCTCATCTACACTAATTAGATCTTCTGCCTGACTGCTGTTGTCTCACTGAAGATCAATGTCTCTGTCTCTTTATTTTTCTCACTTTCCTCAACATAAGGCTTATCTGTATTAAACCACAATCATATTTGAAATAAGTCAAAAAAAGGCTAATATCACTGAAATTTAATTGAAAAAATAATAAAATAAAACCTGAACTAAATAAAAAAGAATTTATTCAGTGTAAGTAACTTTGGATAAAAGCGTTTGCCAAATGCATGAATGTAAATGTAGCTACTATAATCACTGTACCTTGAGTCACCAGTTCCTGTATGTTTGTCTTCTTGAAAAAATATCTATCAGTTGAGCACATTTTGCCGCGTCATCTTCCAATGCCTTTCTTTTTTTTTTTTTTTACAGGCTTTTTCAGCTCCTCATGGCATCATTTTACTATCCATTTTATCCTTCCCGTGATTAGCTCTCTCTCGCTAACTCACTCTACAGCATCAAATGATGTTTTGGTTTAAAACATCATGATGTTTTGAACTTTTAAAAACTGGCATCCCATCCACATTCACTTGAAGTTCCAGGCATATACCGCTAGCCAAGCTGCACTTATTTGCCTCCAAAGTGGTCTTGATTGACTTCAGGATTTCAAAGTAATGGTATGTCCCACCAGCCTTTTCCTGGACAACCACTGACTCTGACCGTGAAGTCCTAAGTAGTGTTCTTGCATCAGCTGGCAATGAAGGATGATGGTACTTTAGAATTGAATAAATTATTCAATGCACTGTTATGTTTTCTTCCAGTGCCCAGGTTGCCAATCTATTTTTCAGATGAGCTTCCTCTTCTTCAACAGATCTACTGTTATCAGACTGTAAAGAATCTAACTCGGAAAGAGATTCACAGCCCATAAAGTCCTCCTCAGTTTTAACTGGATATTCATAATTGTCAGCTGGTAAATGTTCAGCCCTACAACCAAAACCAAACTGAATTGACTCCAAATGTTGGTTAACTCTTTCTCTAGATTTTCGACGAGAAATGGCAATCAGTTTTCAGCATCGAGTTATTAAATACACCACATCATATTTTACATGGCAAAAGCAATAGTCTGCTCACATCGAGATGGTTAGCTACTCTATCCAACAACATAGGGTGAGGGTTAGCTTACATTACCCACACTTAGGAATTTTTAGTGAACTCTATTTGCGATCAGAAAATTAGATTAAAAAAAGATCATGCCTGCTTTGATTGTGTCTAATAACACATCAAATGAACTACATAAGACAATACAATAACCTATAACTGATCAGTAATATCACTAGTGGATTTCACCAGAACCTACTTGGTTTAGCTTGTTCTGCCGTTAGTTTTCCACCTACTAGGTTTAACTTGCTAAGCAATAGAGTTGCTCATCTGCAGCTTGCTTTCCAGGTTGGGGGCACGCACGAGTGCTTCGTGGTCAAAAGTGGTGATTATGGCTCTGGGTCTGGCGGGGTCCTGGATTGGGGATGAACACTCTCCAGACATCGGATGATGGCTTCTCTCCAGTTTAATCCAATGGTGTCTGGGAGGTCAACAGCATGATGGAAGTTCACCCCGATCCAGAACATTGATTTCAGGGTCTTGTCTTCAAAGGAACACGTGAGGGCAAGGTGAAAATAACTTAGAAAAAGATAAAAAATCATGGTCCTCTTGAGCCACAACCACAAACTTTGTGGCGTAATCCTTTTTAGGTCCGGTCATCTGTAATATGCTCGCAGGAACGCAGGCGAAGGCAGGAGGAACAATTCCAAACATTTAATAATATAACTTCAACACAGATGGGCAGGCAAGCATTGCAAACACATAGCATTACTGTGACCTGATAAGTGCATGACAGAGAACAACTTAAATAGTGACAGACGATTAACCCATGATGATTAGTGTCCATGGTGACAGATGGGGGCGGGAACATAGAACAAAGGAATACATGTAATCAATGACAACAAACTGAAAGTCAATTCAAACTGAAACTAAACGGAACTGAACGTGACAGTTATGGAGCTGACCTTCCGGATAATGATAATAGAAAATTTGTTTAGAAAAATATTCTTTTACATCGCATTATTTGTGCACTTCTATTGTTACTGCATTCTCTTAAGATGAATTGCTTGTTATCTTCCACATGTAAGTCACTTTTTGGATAAAAGCATCTGCTAAATGAATAAATGTAAATGCAGTCACCTAGGCCCTGTTTCCACCTGGTATTAAAGGATTAGTTTACTTTAAAATGAGATCCGTTAAACTTGAAGCTGTTGAAAAAATAAAGCCATCAGACAGCAATAAATATTATCTGCAGAATTTTTTACTTCCCTTTTACCTGACATGATCCGTCATTAATGTAACTGTCTTACAACTTCCTAATTTTGGTCTAGGGTTAGAAGAGGCAAAGGTTGTGATGGTGGCAATAGACAAAACACCAAACAAAACTGCCAATAAACATAGTTTATTTTACAATGAAGGAAAAAGGTGTGAGATAATAATAGTAGAAATAATGAAAAGGTATCAAAATAGCAAAAGGAAAAATATAGAATATTTTAGCATATTAAATTTTTAGCATATTATTTTTCATTAGGGTAGGTATACGACCAGGTGTACGTCTGGTGAAATCGGCCCCTGTTAAAGGATTAGTTCACTTTCCTGATAATTTACTCACCCCCATGACATCCAAGATGTTCATGTCTTTCTTTCTTCAGTCGAAAAGAAATTAAGGTTTTTGATGAAAACATTCCAGGATTTTTCTCCTTATAGTGGACTTCAATGGACTCCAGACGGTGTGGACGGACAAATACACACACAATTATGTCAAATACCCCTGTAAACACAGTCGGTTTTGTCTTAAGGGAACGTAAACAGTTGAGAAAGAAAGTAGCTATAGGCTTATTGGATCCGTGCACTGACAGCAGTCTATACCCGCTGCCACCATAAATGATAATCAAAGAACAAAACAAAAAGAAAATCACTCACTGAACTTGACAGAATAACTTTTATTTGCCTTTTTTTTTAAATTTGCCTGTTGTTTGGCACTGACATCAACGTGTGTCTGTGTGTGCGACTATGTTTCAGAGATGTGTTCCATATCAAACATCATTTATCCTTACTTTTTTTTTTTCTTGACTGTAACTGATGGATTCTGCTTTTATTTGTTTATATCAGCTTGCAGCTCAATATTATTTTTTTTATTTTATTTTTTTATTTTTATTTTTTTAACAGACAGACAGACAGATGTACAGACTCTAATAGTGCAATGACCAACAATCTAGTAGTTCCATTTATCCTTACTTTCATAATTTTGGCAAATATTTTTTTGTTGATTAAACATCCTTATTTGATGTTTTTATTCAGAAGTTAACATTGCTATTTTGCTATTTATTCTAACCTAAAAACAGCGCTACATGTTACTCATGAAATGTGTTTACTCAGGCGATAACACCAAAAAGAAAGAGAAACATCAGACTTTATGAAAAAAAATAGGCAAGACACTAGTGATGGGAAGTTCGGATCATTTTACCGACTCAGACTTTTGAGTCTCATTCAGCAAAATGAACGAATCTTTTTTCGAGTCATTTCGTTCATTTTAGCAAAATGTAATTAAAATGTTACTTGTTACTTTCCCAACACATCTACTACTTATACAAACATTGATCACACTACAAACAATACAAAACTACAATGCTATAAGATTCAAAAATTATTAATTCATTCTTTACCTGGGTCTTCAGTTTATGACAAACTGATTAAGCTCACCTCACCTCTTGTCTGACAAGTCTTCGGTCAAATGAAGTGAAGTCATTCCTTAATGACATGACAGGCAGCCCCATATGCTAAATCAATGCAGTCTGAGCTGCAAAGAGAATTGATTAGTTCGTTTCATGAGTCTTTCGGGTTTTGAGTCGTTCCTTAATCACGTGACAGACCCATATGCTATTTCTGAGATTTCTGTCACTATGTTTTTGTTACTGTTTCTTGAGGATCTGTGGTGTGTTATTTATAAATATTTATAAATAAATGAAGCCCTGTTATAAATAAAATACTGATTAATTTATATTTTTGACTGTCTATCTGTAAAAAAACACTAGGCTATATAATAATATAATAATCCAAGTCTACAATACAAAGTATTTATAGCCTAGTTTGTTTATTTTTACTCCAATTTTGAGTTTGCTGTTATAATAATTGCTTTTCCTAGGCAGACTTGACATATTGAATATATGTAAAAGAAGATTGCTCAAAAAGGACATAATGACATAAATTAAAAGCAAATAATATTTTGAATTTGAATTATTAATGTTAGTTTAAAACATTAAGGTTATGATAACTTCAGCTTTAACTGTTGTAACCCAAACTGAAATAAAACTGGAGAGTTAAAGTTATTTACTTAGAAATATAATGTGCTTGGGTCACACAGCCTGACTGTATTGACTGCATTGGTTTAGCGTATGAGTCTGTCACGTGATTAAGGAACGACTCAAAACCCGAAAGACTCACGAAAAGAACTAATCAATTCTGTTTCCGGCTCAGACTGCATTGACTGAAACAGGTGAACTACTACTAGCAGTACAGAACCTATAAAATATTGCATATGCGCGACTGAACGAATCACCCCCTGAGACGACTTGTTCTTCCCGAGTCATATTAAAGATTCGTTCAAAATTAATGAATAGTTCAAGAACGACACATCACTACAAGACACAGTGTGAGAATTATTAGCAACACTAGCTTTGCTGTTATATTAATGTTTTATGATAGTTTGAGCTCAAACTAACCAAAGTAAAACCTTTAACATTTTAATCATTAAATTAAACAAACTGAATTCATATAAATGGTTATTATTTTGACAATAGTGTCATCTGTTCGCAGAAAATTTAAAGGAAAAACTCCATTTTAAGCATCGTTGTCGTGTAAACATACCTTTTATAGGGTCATGAAACCCTAAATAAATTTTTCTGAGATTTTAACAGAGTTATGTGTGTTGAAAAGTCAATATTACCATCCATTAGTTTTGATTGTAGGAGAAAAAAAAAGTTAATTTTATACCTTTTCAACTTCCAGGTTTAAATACATCTTTGTGTCAATGTCACAGGATGTGATGTCTGGTACTATATTACAATATTTCTCATACTATAGTACAATAGTGACTCATTGTGTCTCTTAATTATTTGTGAGAGTGTGTCCTTATCCTATGAGAAGACTTGTTGCTTAATTCATGACAGCACGTGTTGATTTCCTCTGATAGGCGCTTCAAACAGTGAGTTCACATAAAATAAGTTAGAGATGCATTAGTGGATCAAAAACAGGTGTGTTTTTGCTTTGTAAGAGATGCTGCGTTGCACAAGTTCTCTTCAATACATCTTCAACACACTTCTACACTGTGAGTGTAACCAGTCTTTATGGCTCTTTAACCGATCAAACGGCTTGTGAAAATGCCACAAAATAAGTCTGTAGATGCAGAGAACAAGATGCAAATGGCTGTGCATTTATTTGTGCATTTACATTATAGCAAAAACCATGTGTATACAGTGGGTACGGAAAGTATTCAGACCCCCTTAAATTTTTTACTCATTGTTATATTGCAGCCATTTGCTAAAATCATTTAAGTTCGTTTTTTTTCCTCATTAATGTACACACAGCACCCCATATTGGCAGAAAAACACAGAATTGTTGACATTTTTGCAGATTTATTAAAAAAGAAAAACTGAAATATCACATGGTCCTAAGTATTCGGACCCTTTGCTGTGACACTCATATATTTAACTCAGGTGCTGTCCATTTCTTCTGATCATCCTTGAGATGGTTCTACACCTTCATTTGAGTCCAGCTGTGTTTGCAGCTGGACTCTGCAGCTTACAGCTCACAGTGCATGTCAGAGCAAATGAGAATCATGAGGTCAAAGGAACTGCCTGAAGAGGTCAGAGACAGAATTATGGCAAGGCACTGATCTGGCCAAGGTTACAAAAAACTTTCTGCTGCACTGAAGGTTCCTAAGAGCACAGCGGCCTCCATAATCCTTAAATGGAAGACGTTTGGGACGACCAGAACCCTTCCTAGAGCTGGCCGTCCGGCCAAACTGAGCTATCGGGGGAGAAGAGCCTGGGTGAGAGAGGTAAAGAAGAACCCAAAGATCACTGTGGCTGAGCTCCAGAGATGCAGTCGGGAGATGGGAGAAAGTTGTAGAAAGTCAACCATCACTGCAGCCCTCCACCAGTCGGGGCTTTATGGCAGAGTGGCCCGACGGAAGCCTCTCCTCAGTGTAAGACACATGAAAGCCCGCATGGAGTTTGCTAAAAAACACCTGAAGCACTCCAAGATGGTGAGAAATAAGATTCTCTGGTCTGATGAGACCAAGATAGAACTTTTTGGTCTTAAGCGGTATGTGTGGAGAAAACCAGGCACTGCTCATCACCTGTCCAATACAGTCCAAACAGTGAAGCATGGTGGTGGCAGCATCATGCTGTGGGGGTGTTTTTCAGCTGCACAGATAGGACGACTGGTTGCAATCGAGGGAAAGATGAATGTGGTATCCAAGTACAGGGATATCCTGGATGAAAACCTTCTCCAGAGTGCTCAGGACCTCAGACTGGGCTGAAGGTTTACCTTACAACAAGACAATGACCCTAAGCACACAGCTAAAATAACGAAGGAGTGGCTTCACAACAACTCCGTGACTGTTCTTGAATGGCCCAGCCAGAGTCCTGACTTAAACCCAATTGAGCATCTCTGGAGAGACCTAAAAATGGCTGTCCACCAAAGTTTACCATCCAACCTGACAGAACTGGAGAGGATCTGCAAGGAGGAATGGCAGAGGATCCCCAAATCCAGGTGTGAAAAACTTGTTGCGTCTTTCCCAAAAAGACTCATGGCTGTATTAAATCAAAAGGGTGCTTCTACTAAATACTGAGCAAAGGGTCTGAATACTTAGGACCATGTGATATTTCAGTTTTTCTTTTTTAATAAATCTGCAAAAATGTCAACAATTCTGTTTTTCTGCCAATATGGGGTGCTGTGTGTACATTAATGAGGAAAAAAAAATGAACTTAAATGATTTTAGCAAATGGCTGCAATATAACAAAGAGTGAAAAATTTAAGGGGGTCTGAATACTTTATGTACCCACTGTATTGTGATGCATGTAATGGTCATTTGCAGACTTCATTTGTGGGAAGATTTGATCCTTTTAATGAGGGCGAAATAAAACTGTCTGAATCAGATTCAGAAGCCATTGCTATGTTGTCAGTCGCTTCTCATCCTCCACTTCGCAGCTTAACCATTCCCACGACTGTAGCAAGTTTCAAAACTGTGGTGAGAACTGACTGCTGCTGAAACAGGGGTTTCATAACCCTTTAAATGCTCTTTTAAAAGCTCTGAAAGCAGGATGAATTCTGATTGGCTGTTGATGTTTTTATAGTTCATCAGCTGAAAAAATCATTCTGAATGTGATTCCAACCATACCGTTTCTCTGTGCTGTTATTTTTATAGATCTGATGTGGACTATGCTATTCTTTTATATTTAGAACTATTTTCAGAACTATATCTTCATTGTTATAGTTATTGTATAGTCATAGTTATTGATGTGAACAGGCCTTAAGATTTAATGAATTATTTTATTAGTATATTGAAACATATTGCCTTGTCCAGACCCAGGGCCTTTTCATGGATTCACACTGGTGCCTAGCTGAAAAGTCTAGAAAACAGAACATTTGCAGTTCACAAAGGCCACCAATGGAAGGGAAAAGCTCAGAAGTGACTGACTTGGTTACAGCAAAAGCACAAATGCTTTATACTGTATTCCTTGCTTGCTTTTCTCAAATGAACTGAAGAGGTTCCAGCAAACGTTTGCAAACTGCATCACAAACTTGTGTGGTTGGAACGAAAGCTCTCGACCTGTGGTTAGAAGCATAGTTCCTTTTTAATTTGATGTGTCAGCGTCATTGATTTCTGAGTTCCGTAGTAAACTTCCTCTCTACAGTCATTTATGTAAATGCAGAATTGAAATGAGATTCAGAATAACTTTTGCTCAAGACAAAAGTTCAGTGGAGGAAGAAGAAACATCTACATCATTATTATTGATGGTTAGTAAATACTACTTCATAAAATACTGATAGATATAGATTTAAATGTGGCATGTATCATGTTAAAAGTGTCATGTTAACAAACATTGGTTACAAAAGGTGATTTGGTATTC
Source organism: Chanodichthys erythropterus (assembly GCF_024489055.1). NCBI lineage: Eukaryota > Metazoa > Chordata > Actinopteri > Cypriniformes > Xenocyprididae > Chanodichthys > Chanodichthys erythropterus. The sequence continues at coordinate 39,540,123 of NC_090228.1, read as the reverse complement.
ATAGTTGATGGTTGTGTACTTGTAAATAAAACAGTCAATTATCTCGATTCTATTCTGGATAATAATTTAAGTGGTGTAAGTATGTGGATAATACACACTTCTAACTCATTTTTCTTGTAAGACATGGAAATTATACAAGACATAGTATAATGGATCTTAATCTATCTAGGTGTAAGACTTTGTATGGTCAAAGGTTATTTGAAAATACAGGTGCAAAGGAGTGGAATAAGTTGCTATTGGACAATAAGGTTTTAACAGATAGTGTTGGTTTTAGTATATTTAGTGAAGAGATTGTTTTTAGATAGGATGTAAATAGAATCTAAATAGAATGGATTTTTTTCTTGTGTGTGTATGTTTGTGAAGCTATTTCTTTGTTCATATGAATTGGTTGTATGTGGAGATAAATGGCAAGAAAATCATTGTCTTGAGAATATCCAGATTTCCATCAAAGGATTTTTTTGTGAAAAAAGGTTTAGCACATTAAAATGTTTAGCAATATAGATAGATATAAACACAAAAGGAGTGTGCTGATACTCATAGTAATGTTGGAAGTGTCAAATGGGATTAAAAAATGCAGAATAAGGTATTAATATGTGCTTTGTAAATACTATTAAATAGCCAATAAGCAACTAGTTAAAAGTGAGGATTGTTCCCCTTACAAGTGTTAGCCAAACATTTGTTTCTACCACACAAGGCGTATAATAGCATGAAGAAAACAGTAATTAAATTGGTTTCCTTGTCATTTAAAATGAAGACTACTCTAGTAACAGGCTATTTTTTTTTTTATATATATATATAAAGAATATACTTAATACTAATAAAACCTTTTGACACCAAAACAGAAGCTAATTAGAGCTTATTTGGGCAAAGGAGGTTGTTGTAAAATGAGAGCAGAGAGGGAACTAAAATGAACTGAAATGACAGAAATAGCTGCCAGCCACATGTTTAAAAATCCACCAATAGGAGTTTAAGGAAAGATGCAAAGCAACCAATAGCGTTGTTGAATAGGCTGAGATGTGGACTGCCATAGACTTGCCGCACAGGTTACATGTATTTTTCCAAGTATGAGCCAAATGTTAACCAAAAGTTAAAATATTCCATGGTGTGCCACAACTAAGCCACATATGATCTGCAGTTATTTGTGGTCATCTGAACCATATACCTCAATACAAATTGTGAGCCAAAATAAAATTCCCTTTAATTCTAAAGCCCTGGCAAAACATAGATGGTGAACCTTAGGCCCACATCTGCTCAGCCATGCCATATCTAGGCCAGATATGCCAGCTATCAGCCACATCTGGCCCAATTTTCTTGCTATCTATATTTGTTGATGAAATATCTCAAATGTTGAAACTATTGCAGTAGATAACAAATATCTGATGGGCGTCCTCTTAGCAGCCAGTAAGAAGGCAATCACTCGCAAATGGCTGCAACAAGAGAGACCGACATTAGATGACTGGATAGATGTGACCATTGAAATTTATATGATGGAAAAGATTACCTTTTTTGTTAACTTAAAGAGAGATGTTTTTCTAGAAAAGTGGAGGAATTGGGTTGCATATGTATCCGAAAGAAGATCAGATTTTGCTTCTATACTTAAATAGATCAAGATTAATATATAATGTATATGTTAATAATATATGTTTGTATATGTATGTAATAATCATTACCATAAGTCATTTGAGAATAGAATAAGTCACCTGAGGTTGTTAAGGATTGAGTTTAACTAAGAAACATGTTCTTTCCCTGGATGTATATAGTTTCTATTTTCTATTTTTTTTTTTTTTTTTTTTACTTATAAATAATTGTAAAAAAGGAAAAGAAATTATATTTTGAAATAATCGAACAAACCTAAAGTACAAATCATACTAAAAACACAGCAAGTAATTGTTCATAACTGCATTTGTTAAAACATTTTGTGATCGTAATGAGCATTATGTAAACTGAAATATATTGTGTTGTGATTGTACTGAAATGAAAGATCAAAATAAACACAAAATAGCAAAAAAAAGAAATATCTCAAATGTTGACACAATTTTTTCAGTTTATTTTTAGTACATAAAATCTATATTGATAGTTCAAATGTCACAAAAATGAGTTTGGAAACACTTTTGTTGAGAAAAGGGGCTTTAACTCAAATAAATGTGGTGTCACACGACAGAATTAGCCTATACATGCAGTGTCCACACGTTTGTATGTTGTTCCTGTTAAAGCACTGTAGATTGTAGTTCAAAGGTGAATCACAAGGATGAGGAAAATAGTGTCTTGAAAATCTCTGCAGCTCGACAAAAATAAGTGGGGTGTCTGTTAAATTAAGGAAGACTGTTGGATTTTTCAACACTGACAAAAAAATGTAAAATAAAATACAGAACTTCTATATCTAAATAAAAAAAAATGTCAATTTTATAATGTCATAGCATAATTTTATCGAAGTGATTTTGTTCTCTTCAAATCACTTTATGGAAACAGTGCTTTATTCACAAGTTAATTTCGCAACTTTGGATAGAAATAGCTACTGAGATCTAGTAAAGTAACAAAATCAACCATCATTAACTCTCAGAACAATACAATAAATAATACAATAATTCAATAAATATGATACATAAAATGTCAGAGGTAACATGAATGTTTAGACAATATTTTTTTGGCCTGTTTTGGACAGATTATGAAGGGTTTATTGTAAAATAGCTGCTATGTTAAGTGCCACATCAATGAAGCTTTTGTTTGCAGTGAATGATGAAAATTCAGCTTAGCATCACAGAAATTATATTTTCAAGTATGTTAAAATAGAAAAACATTATTTTAAATTGTAATAGTCTAATAATCACAATTTTTTACTGTTTTTTCTGTATTTTGATCAAATAAATGCAGCCTTGATGAGCTTCACATGATGTGTAATAATACATGCATGCATGAGATCATAAAAATTATATTTTCTGTTAAGAGTGTACATTTTATTAATGTTAATACAATAGTTGATATGATCTTGATTTCAGCATGCTCACAGATATTTTTTTCTTTTATCTCAGATTTGAGAATCATAGTGACCAGATATTAGCCCACACTGAACAATCTGATGGTGAGATCACTGACTGGAAGCAGGAAAGTTGTTTTTCTTCAGTGCATAGAAACACCAAACACCTTGGAATGCCAGGTAAGGGATGTTCACTTATATCTTTGAATAGATATATACATCACATCATGGCGTGCACACGCTGTGGCTTCTCTCTCTCCCGACAGTGCAGTGTTTTCGTGCTTTCTATTTTGTAAGTCGCAGTGTTATTGTAGTATACGTCATGACTATCTGTCCTTAAACATTCATAAAATCTTGAGTTTCTGCTCAACGTTGGTAGAACCACGATTCTAGAGTTAAACTGTGCATGCCAAAGAGCTACGGAACCTGTCTCCTCCAGAGGCCTATACCATCACTGACCCCCACTCCTGCATCTCACCCAAAGCAGATGCGCCACAAGCGCCGTGAGACGAAGCAGAAGAGGGGTAAGCGCGGAGGTATCTGGGCCAGGTTAGCGGCTAACCCACATAAGCGATATACACCATCGTACTGGCCAACATATGCTCTAGTACAACCGATTACTTAACCGATTATTTTGTATTCACGGAAACATGGCTCAGTAACAGCATCCCGGACTGCGCCATTCAACTCGACCAGCTAACATGTATCGAGCGGACAGAGTTCTCGTTGAGGGAGGTAAGTCTCGTGGCGAAGGGCTTTGTGTTTACATAAATGTAGCTTGGTGTAGCAACGTTGCTGTGATCTGCAGACACTGCTCACCCCTGGTGGAGTTTATGGTTATGCTTTGTTACTACCCACCTCTGCTAAGGGCTCATTATGCAGGTCATTGTCTCCTTAGATGTGAATCACAGCATTATTCAGGTTTATTCATGCTTTTATGCATGCTGTCTTTCTAAACAAAAAGTGTCAATATATCAATATATTGTTTTATGTGAATGTGTAGGTAAATGATTTTCATATAATTTTGAAGCAAAAATTCTACCCTTCAAAAATCAGTACGCAAAAGTCTTGTGGACACATATTTAGTATTTCTTTTGTGGCCTAATTTCAGTGACTTATTTTTTATTTTTATTTTTTAATAGCCACACAAACATAATTCTCTCAAAAGGACAAACATTTACATACATGTTGCTCACATATTATGGTAGCCTAGTTCGTGCTAAATACAGTGTAATACTTTTGGCATGAATATGTTTATAAGCAACTGAAAAAAGCACAAATGTCATGGCATGTTACTTTTCCAGGGCCCCAAAAATCCTCAGACCCCAGAAGGTTAATGTCTTCTTATATCTTCAGTTGATTTCATCTAAGGATGTGGCTGTTCTCTTCTTTTCCTTCAGTGATCCTAAGATGATTTTTTGTAAATAATATATAAAGATTTTTTGGCTCCAATAAGTTCCAGTTCTGGTTTATTTCTTTGCTCTTGGCTGACATGTGGCATTGCTTTGGCCTGCTTGTTGCTCTGATCTAGCAAACAGGAGCAGTCTGCCCAATTGGCCCAGATCATCATATCATGCGTGGCAGATGTAGGCCGGATCTGGGCCAGCACAAAGTTGCTATCTGGGTATAGGACCCCTTTATCTGATGAGGTTTTTTTTATGAGGGCTCTCTTAGAGTCCTGATCCGATCACAGCTTAATTTCATAATCCAAATAACATTTGAGTGCTTTGGTCCACATGTTAAGACTGAAACTACTACTTTTCATTTTTTTCCTGCAGCTGTGAATATGTGAAGGATAATGGCATCTGTTGAAGAGATGCTTGAGAAGTCACTGAATGAACTGGCCGAAGCTGAACTGAAGAAGTTTCGGTGGCACTTAAAGAATAATCATAAGTGTATATCAAAGTCTGATATGGAGAATGCAGATATCTTAGACACAGTGGATAAGATGGTAGCACGTTTTAGACCAGAAGAAGCTGTGAAGATCACGGTGGAGATCCTGAGGAAGATGAACCAGAATAATCTGGCTAAGCAACTGAAGAACAATTACAAGCAAGGTAACACTTAATTCATTGTGACTGTAATGTGTTTACCAAAGTGATGGTTTGACAAACGTTGCTCTGCTGATGTGTTTGTGATTTATGTTTCCCAGTGAGTGATCCTCTCTCTCTCTCTCTCTCTCTCTCTTACACACAGATCAGGCTGCAATCAATATAAAAGCATCTGCCGCTGTTGGAGCTCATTCAAAAGAGAGATTGGGTAAATAACACTCACTGCCTGTACATGGAAACGAAAAATAAAATCAAGCAACAATTGCACAGCCAAGAAGAACAGCAGCAGATCTTATACAAGTTCATGTAATAGAACAGTGTCTAGTCATGGATTTTATGAATGGTTAAATGGTTTACAAGGGTCATAAACCCTGAATTAAAACTTCCGTTAGCAACTTCTAAATTGCAATAATCCCAACCTAAACCTAATACAGTCTCATGTCTTTTTGGTGGGCTAGATGCCAATGGTTTAATGAAGCTTTTAATAATTTGGTCAGCATGGCTTTAATTTGATCTGAGTCCAATAGTGACAATCCAATAATGTGATGGAAGAAATTAGAAAAAGAAAGTTATTCTGAAATTTCAATTGCATTTGAGTCAGCATTTGTCGAGGCATTTTCATCACCAAATATGTTGTCAACTTCAGCATAATCAGTGTAAGATGTGGATTTACACACTATTGCAATAATAGTGATTAATTTTAATATAGTAAATGCATGAATTCATGAAAAACACAATCACTTACTCTTTGCTGTCTTTTTTCCTCTTTCCTAAAGGCTCAACTGCAGACAACAGTAAAGCTAATCGTCATGATTACACAGAGACTAGCCGCAGACTGAAGAACAAATTAAAACAGGACTACAGCCGGATATTGGTTGGTAATTCACAGACAGGCCATCGAGAATACCTGAATGATATTTACACTGATTTATATGTGGTGGAGAATGAGACTGGAGGAAGAGTGAACGACCATGAGGTGAGACACATCGAATCAAATCACAACCGATTGACTGCCAAGGAGAAGCCAGTCAAGTGTAATGACATGTTTAAAGTCCAGTCCACGGGTCGACAAAACAGAAAAGTACTGACAATGGGGATTGCAGGAGTGGGAAAAACTGTCTCTGTCAATAAATTCATCCTTGACTGGGCTGAAGGAACAGAAAATCAGAATATAGTCTTCATATTTCCCCTTCCTTTCCGTAGACTTAATTTGATTAAAGAAGAGTACAGTCTCATAGGACTGCTTAACAAATACTTCTTCAGTAGTTCTGAAGAATTGCCCTCTCTTCCTGAAGGTGATGATAAAGTTATGTTCATCTTTGATGGACTGGATGAATGTCGCTTTCCTTTGAGCTTTAAAGAAGAAGACAAATTTACAAATGAAAACGAAAAAACAGCAGTGAGTAAGATAATAACAAACCTTATCAAGACACATCTGGTTCCCTCTGCTCTCATCTGGATAACATCCAGACCAGCAGCAGCCAGTCTGATACCCCGTGACTACATTGATCAAGTGACAGAAGTGCGAGGATTTAACGATGAGCAGAAAGAGCAATACTACAAAAATAACAGCAGTCCTGAAGTTTCTGAAAACATTATCTGTCATATAAGGAAATCCAGGAGCCTGTACATCATGTGCCATATTCCTGTCTTCTGCTGGATCTGTCTTAATGTTCTGGCTCAAGAGAGCAATGACAAAACTCCCACAACTCTCACAGGGATGTACACAAGCTTCTTAATTTTTCAGCAGCAACAGATGGAAAAAAAATACTGTGGTGACCCTGAACTTAAAGCCAATGCAAGGTCTTTTGATGAGATTATTCTGAAACTTGGAAAACTGGCCTTTCAACAGCTGGAGAAAAGAAACCTGATTTTCTACAAAGAAGATCTTGAGGAATGTGGACTAAATGTCAGTGAAGGGTCGGTGTACTCTGGGTTATGCACTCAAATATTTCTGAAAGAAAAGCCAAGAAATATTTACAGCTTCGTACATCTCAGCATACAGGAATTCCTTGCTGCTCTTTATGTGTTTTTGATGGGCAAAGACAAGAAAACAAACCCATTTCTTGAATCCTGGACACAAAAACTGACATGGATTTTCTCCAAAAAGCCACTGTTTAAACTTAATAAGGCTGCAGTCAAGAAGGCTTTACAAAGCGAGAATGGACACCTGGACCTTTTCCTCCGATTCCTCCTTGGTCTCTCACTGGAGTCCAATCAAATTGACTTGAAGGAACTACTGCCAGGACTGAAACTCAAAACAGAAAATGTTAAAGACACTGTTGACTATATAAAACAGACAATAGAGACAGAGAAATCAGTGGACAGAACCATCAATCTATTCTACTGCCTGAATGAACTAAAAGATGACTTTGTGGAGGAAATCCAGGAGAATCTGAGCTCAGGAAATCTTTCAGCACAGAATCTCTCCTCTTCTCAGTGGTCTGGTCTTGTGTTTGTGCTCCTCATGTCAGAAGAGACTCAAGAAAAGTTTGAACTGCAGAAATACAGAGGATCTGATGAAGCACTGATGAGACTGCTGCCAGTGATAAAAAACACCAGGAGAGCACTGTAAGAGTCACCTTTACAGTAATTTATATACACTGGTGCGTAGTCATGTTGGAACAGGAAGGGACCATTCCCAAACTGTTCCCACAAAGTTGGAAGCATGAAATTGTCCAAAATGTCTTGGTATGCTGAAGCATTAAGTGTTCCTTACACTGGAACTAAGGGGCCAAGCCCAACCCCTGAAAACAACCCAACATAATCCCCCCTCCACCACTATTTAGTAGTGAAGAAATTTCATGAATGGACTTATTGCACAGGTGGCAACCTATCATGGTACCACACTCACTGAGCTCCTGAGTAGTGTTAATTTCGTCAGACGAGACGAGACGAGACGAAATATGTTCGTCAACGACCTTTTTTTTCATGACTAAGATGAGACGATGACAAGACTGCACCACTGTCCAAAAACGCTGACTAAGACTAAATTAACATGCATTATTGTTGACGAAAATGTTTTGTATAAAATAAAAACTAAGATAAAATCTCTCTTCATTTTCGTCTACAATCGTCTCTGCTTTTTCATCAGCTGTTCAGAACGAGTTCGCGGCTTTGATACTGACAAAAAGTCAGAGTGTGTCATCATAACGGGAAACACTGCGGACAAAGAATTCACATTAAGCAGGTTATATATATTTTATGTTAACTTATATTTTGCCACATGCATGTGTAGGTCTTCACATCACGGGCGCGGAAAGTGGGGGTGCTGTAAATGCATGTTTGTTCATTGACATTTATTTGTAATAAACACTCTGAGTTGGCTATTTAAAAAGTTTTATTTTTATGTTAAATTATGTAAGGGATAATGCAAAGCGAGGTGGTTGTTATAGCTAATACAACCCCAACAGGCTGATTAGGCTGACTACCTACCAAATAAATCAATAATTTGACACCAAACGATGATTTAAAAAGGAGTTTATTGATTTAAAAAACGATTGTATTGCTTCCGCTAAAGAAAATAGTGCGCTCCGTCTCTATGGTTAGAATCCTGTGTGTCCATGGCAACGCTCTGTTTTTCATGGCAACGGTGTGTTATAGTTAGCAGCAGTCTGTTATCAAGAAATAAAATAGTGTGTGCGTAGAAAGAATTCGTCCACACACCGCTCAAAAAAAAAAAAAAAAAAATCCTGAGCGCAAGTCCACCGTCTAGGCAGGCTTTTTGTGTTAAATTATATTTCCTGTCGCTGCGCATGCTCTTTTATTGTACATGACAGCTTATGTCCCGATGACCAGTCTTTGCATTACGATTAAAAGCAGTATCAATAAAGTACAAAAAAATGTGATATGCAGTCAAGTTCGAGTGTATGCACTGTTTAAACGAGTGTTCTCAACTTCTCACTGATACTTTTGTGATTCGCGGAGTTTTGACAAGTTTTATAGCCTTGATATTGTTTCTTATTCAAAAGTGGTGACAGAAAAAACTAAGCACCCCCAACCTGAAACCTCTTCCCACGCCCCTGTCACATCACATCATAATCAAAATTAATAATTAGGCTTAAAAGCAAATGTATAATGTAAGGGAATCAAGTTTAACAATTACATATAATATTGCTCCAAATACCATCAATAATGGTGTGTGCAATACCATGTATAACTTGCATTAAGTTGGTAATTTACTTTATAATTATATATATATATATATATATATATATATATATATAGTTTTGATCTTAGGCTTTTCATTAAGTTATCTATTTCCACTATAATACGTGTGTTCCTGATATTATTGCATTTAATGAGGCCTCATTGTATTTATTCTTACAATAGCTTCTAGATGTGGTCAAGCAACCAGCCAGGAAAGAGGAGAGGCCATCTATGTCCGACTAAAAACCTTTGTAACTTAAGTTGTCAGTCGGAGTCTGTTGGGCCCCAGCTTTTGAGTTGGTTAAAATAAAATACAATTCAGTACAGGTTAATCATTTGTGAATGTGTCTCCTAAATCAGAAATTGAAAACCAGACATGTTTAACATTTGCATTCAACAAAAAATCATTCAACAAGTGTATTTTGTCAGGTAATTATGACATTTAACCAATGTTTGAGATATGTGAAACACTTTTTTTTACTGAAATGTTTATCAGTAATAATCTCAGTAATAATGTGTTATTTTAAAAAAGACTAAACATTTTTGACTAAAACTAGACTAAAATTAAAAGACTTTTAGTCAACTAAAACTTGACTAAGATACCTTGAGTTTTCTTTTGACTAAAACTAGACTAAAATGACGAGACGTTTAGTCGACTAAAACTTGACTAACAAAAAAAGATATGTGAATGACTAAATATGACTAAAACTAACAAGGACATTTGCCACAAGACTAAGACTAAGACTAAATTAAAAATAGGTGATGAAATTAACACTACTCCTGAGAGCGACCCATTCTTTCACAAATGTTTATAGAATCAGTCTGCATGCCTAGTTGCTTGATTTTAAACACACCTGAATTCAATGATTTGGAGGGGCGTCCCAATACTTTTGGCAATATAGTGTATATAAATACTGGTTTGATCTTTTATGAAGAGAAAATTGTTGTAGCTTTGCTTACATCACTACAGTCAAAGGTTTTTCCAAGCTTCAGATTATAAATGCCATCTAATAAGCATTACTGTTGCTGTTTGCTTTGTTTTAAACACAGGCTAAAGTGCTGTAATCTCACTGCTCAGTCATGTGGAATTTTGTCTTCAGTTTTACAATCCACAAATTCTATCCTGAGAGAGCTGGATCTGGGTAACAATGACCTGCAGGATTGTGGAGTGAAGCTTCTTTCTAAAGGATTGAAGAGTCCAAACTGTCAGCTGGAGATACTGAGGTTTGAGTTCAAATACTTTATTTTTGCAATAAATCAGTTATTAAATATCACACTGCTAAGATTTATTCTGTATGCGATTACATTATTTTTCTTCAGATTTCCCACATGTAATCTCACTGCTCAGTGTTGTGAGAGTTTATCTTCAGCTCTACAATCCTCAAACTCTGTCCTGAGAGAGCTGGACCTGAGTAATAATCACCTGCAGGATTCAGGGGTGAAGCTTCTTTCTGATGGACTGAAGAGTCCAAACTGTCAGCTGGAGATAATAAGGTAAATGGTTTTAAAATAATTAACTATGCTATAATCAGGGGCGAACTTAACCAACAAGCAAGGTAAGTGGCTATTTGAGCTCTGGAGTGTGTAAAAGGTTTTCTCTTTCTAATATGTTTTTGCAGCATTGTAGCCAATCACAGACATATCTATTGATTTCTTGAATGCAAGAATCATGATTAATGACAGAAGAAATGTGCAATTATTTAGGTTTTCTTTAATCGATTGACAGCACTAGTCTAATGACATAACTACATTTAGAAAGGTAAATGGGTACTTTTGTTACTTTTGTGACAATCTACAGAAAATAACAACTGCAAATACAAACTGCACATGTCAGCATTGTTGTTTGCCAAACTAATGTCATGTAGACTGTTGCTGTATATCTTTGCAGATTGTCTGGTTGTATGGTGACAGAGGAAGGTTGTGGTTATGTGTCTTCAGCTCTGAGTTCAAACCCCTCACAACTGAGAGAGCTGGATCTGAGCTATAATCACCTAGGAGATTCAGGAGTCAAGCTGCTCATGTATAAACTCAACCATCAAAACTACAGACTGGATAAACTCAAGTATGTAGAGCTGGAGGAGTTTTGATTTAGAGTGAAATATGTCTGCAGTAAAATATTCAAAAACCACTAGGCCAGTGTTATATATTTTGTTCACTTGAGTACATACAATATCCCAAATGTTTGCAACTATTTGTAAATCGTAAGAAAATTGCAATTTTAACCAAGGCTCTGGGACGTGTGAGGAGTCACCTGTTAATTGCATCATACCCACTTTAACCCTTGGTTTTTATTTTGTAGAAACCATGCCCTGCATCTCAATCAGCTCCTTAGCTCCCTAGGTCATGAATCAGTTTATAGTCTGACTCCCTGATCAGTGCCCTGACTACTGAACTAGGGAGCTGTTTGAGACATATCATAGAAACACCAAAGACACATTAATATATTACACCTTTTAATAGACAAGGGAACAACTGTTTTGATATATTTATAGACAGAAAACTAATTGTTTTTATATAGCTCAACACGTTAAGTCTTATTGTTTAAATCGAATGTTCTTGATTTTTTTGGGGTCCCATGGTTTACCATGCCTCAGAGAAAAACACTATTTTGTCAAGTAGCTAACATAGCATAATCAGATGCAGTTTTAATTTTAGCAACAGTAATACAGAATTTTCTCCATCATACAATATGTTTTAAATTAATTACATGCTATTTATCAACAAGCCATCCAGCATTTAATATATTCTAAAATCGATCTAGCTTACTGCAGCGTGCAATGAGTGTCTCTCAGCAGTCGCCGAGCACACGCACAGAATAACGTTATAACATTATTTTCCAACACACTCAAATGTGTCTAATATGATAAACAGAGCTGTGTTACCTCATACTCATGACCGGAAAAGCAGAAGCAGCGCCGGCGACTGTGGCATAATAACAGTTCTGCTGCTCCTAAGGCGTGTGTCGCACAATCGCTCCAGCGGCCTCGTTCAGCTCCCACAACACTCGGTCCTGCTCTGCTTCATACTACAGTAATGTTAATAATCTCATTCATGAACATGATTTCTTCCCGAGTCCTATCCCTATTCTTTTGCACCGTCAGTTGAAGTGGAGACCACATGTCCCAAATCTCCGCTCTCAAACCTGGCATCATCAAGTTACACCTTTGTTTTGAATAGGTCTCTAGTGTCCTCTAGCGGACAGAACAGAATTATTACATACTGCACCTTTAACTGACTACGCCACCCCAGGAGCTAGTATTCTGGGGAATTTCCCTTTACAAAAATCACCAAGGTACATAGATTTGATTATGGCGATGAGTCAGGATATGAAACATAGATGAAGAACAAAAAAAATAACAACTTTAATCATAACCCTCCTAATCTCTGGAAAAAAAAAAACAGAAAAAAAAGTGTTGAACATTCACACAGAAAAGTACCGCCACCAAGTAGACAGAAAGGGCTCATCCCTCACACTCTCACTGGTCTCCTGCAGAGAAAGTGAATCTACAATTTAGTCACACCAACTTAGAAAACAAAACCTCCTCCTTGTAAAATTTTAAAAAATCAACAACTTGGTCACACAGAAAAATGTAAAGATCAAAGAAAAAGCAAAACAGAAGGAATACTTAAGGAAAAAAAAAAACAATTTCACATAGCAACAGATAAAATTTTAATTCAGTCGATTGAACTTTAAAACAATAACTTTATTATTATTATTTAACCTTTAACCAGGAGAGTCCCATTGAGATTAAAAATCTCTTTTTCAAGGGAGTCCTGGCCAAGAGGCAGCAACATTTACACAATTATAAACATACAATGAAACATTAAAATAACACAGGTTATGAAAAACAATTGCACATTATTGAGGCAGCCTATATTGCTTTCAGCTTAGTTTTAAAAGCGTTTAAGGACAAGAACTCGGTCAGTTTCCAGTCCTTCTGCAACATGTTCCAAGCAAAAGGAGCCGAGTGGACAAAGGCTTTCTTCCCCAACTCAGTGCGGGCAAAAGGAACAGAGAGCAACAGCTGATCATTTGATCGCAGGGTGTATGAGTCAACACTTCTCTGTATGATTAAAGTACAATTGTACGGAGGCAGTAATCCAAGCATAGCCTTGAAAATAAAAGTGTACCAATGTCCCTGCCTCCTAGTGTCCAGAGAAGGACATCCCACTCGTGAATACAAATCACAGTGGTGCGTCATGGCTCTACAGTTCGTCATGAACCTCAGAGAAGCATGATAAACCGTGTCCATCATTTGAAGGCATGAAGAAGACGCATTCATATAAAAAAGATCACCATATTCTAGCACATATAAAAAAGTTGCGGTGACAAAGCAGTTTTTTACTTCAAAAGATAAACCCCAGTTTAAGTTTTAATTTCTTCACAAGTTTTTCTATGTGTGGTTTAAAAGTGAGGGAGTCATCAATCAAGACACCAAGGTATTTATATTCATGAACCACCTCTATGACATTCCCTTCAAGAGTGGACACTACTGGAACAGTCTGAGGCACCTTCTTAAAATTTGAAAACATTAGCTTAGTTTTGTCAGCATTAAGGGCTAGTTTTAACCGAAGAAGTGAATGCTGGACAGCAACAAAAGCTTTCTGCAGGGTTTAAATAGCCTGAGCAAGGGATGATCCATAGCATTAAATGACTGTATCATAAACATAAAAATGCATGTTAGCATCAGAAACATTTTGACCAAAGTCATTGATGTACAAGATAAATAGGAGGAGCCCCAAAATTGAGCCCTGTGGCACCCCCTTGTGGTCAACAATAAAATCAGAACAGAGACCCTCATATTTAATGCATTGAGTCCTGTTATTCAAATAATTTGAGAACCAAGCAACTGCATGCTCTGACAATGCTGAGCAAATTAATCTGTTCTTTAAAACAGCATGGTCTATGGTGTCAAAAGCTTTTGACAGATTTAAAAAAAGTGAAGCACAGAACTGTTTCTTATCAAGTGCCACAAAAATATCATTTATCACCTTCATAGTAGCGGTGATAGTACTGTGCTTTTTTTCTGAAGCCTGATTGAAATTTAGAGAGGATATCATTTGAGTATAGGAACTCTTTCAGCTGATCACAAACAAAAGATTCCAGAATTTTCGATAAAACACATTTGAGACCTCAAGCCGAGGTAATGTACAGCAATAAGTTAAGTTTACCCTGCACTGGCCTTATACGGGCCCACTTAGGGCTGCCAGCGCAGGGCCCCTGAGAATTTGCTCATTGGTAAAACGTTGGCCCCTTCGTGCTGGCCCTACACGGGCAGCCCTCAGTCTCCAGGAAACCTTAGCACCGTAGTTGCCTGATTCACTGATCTCACCCAGTGTCTGATCTCTGAGAGCATTATTTAGATTTAATAATTTTGCATTATAGTAGCCTTAGAATACCACTGCATGAAATATTGTCCTGCTTTAATATTTTTTAATGTTTTTAAGTAATTTTGCAGAAATTCAGACAGGATCATAGATATCACACCGTATGAACCTCAACAATGGTGACAATCAACAAAGTATTCAGATCGACTCTGCACATCACAAAAAAAGCTATTAAAGTCAAAAAAAGGCTTTTCACTGATTTCACCATTGGTGAAGTTCAATCTCTTAAAAAACATTCAAAACATTAAAGCAGGACAGATTGCATTGGTATTCTAAGGCTACTGTAATGTGAAAAGATTAAATGTAAATAATGTCCTCAGATATCAGACTCTGGGTGAGATCAGTGAATCAGTCCACTATAATGACTATTTGAGTCTATAGTATATAATGACTGATTGAGTCATTATATCAGTTCTACTTCTCGCAACATTTACTATAGCAAAAGTGCTTCAGAAACACACAGTTACAGCAGCCAGAGAAACATTAAAGTTAAGAAGTCAAGGGCCCAACTAAAGCAAGTGCTACCTCTATAACAGTGACTTCAAAGTTTATTATCTTCAATAAAACAGTGCTAAGGCATCCTGAAGGCTAAGTGAGGGCTCCCCGTGTAGGGCTAGTGCTAAGGCGCCAAAGTTTTGGCCAATGAGCAAATTCTCAAGGACCCTGCGCTGGCAGCCCTAAGTGGGCGCGTAAAGGGCCTGTGCAGGCTTGTTTGCAGGGTAAATATCCGTGGCAAACCAGGTGGCAAAACCTCTCAAGGATAGTAAAACCTTGAGATACACTGGATACACTGGTCCAGTGTATGGACCAGCCAGCAGTCCCCATGGGGAAAATGTATTAATAAACATACTAAATGATGTATTTTGAAAATGTAAAAATGCAGACAGTTTTCTGTTATGGGTAGGTTTATGGGTAGAGGTAGTATAGGGGGAGAGAATATACAGTTTGTACAGTATAAAACCATTACGCCTATGGAGAGTCCCTACAACAATAGTGAACCAGATATGTGTGTGTGAGTTAGTGTGTGTGTTTACTAATTAACAGTGACTGTTGTAGTGTGGATCATGGAGGAGAGATCAGGCTTACACCAGGAGTACGCAAATGTATGTATACCACACTCTCATACAAAGAGATACACACACTCTCTTACACACACATATACTCTCTCTCACACATGCATACACACACCTACACACACTAACATTCTTGAATATGTGGTTTACAGGGACACTGCTGATATACTGAACATGTAGAGTTCAGCTACATTAAAAGATGAGATTGATAATTCCTGATTCTGATGTGTTTTATCTCCATCAGATTCCCATCAGCTCAACCTGGATCTGAACACAGTGAATAAACGCCTACATCTGTCTGAGAGGAACAAAGTGATTACTAACACTGACACAGCGCAGACGTATCCTGATCATCCAGACAGATTTGATTATTATAAACAGGTGTTGTGTAGAGAGAGTGTGAGTGGACGCTGTTACTGGGAGATTGAGCAGAGTGGTGAATGTGTGTTTATATCAGTGTCATATAAGACCATCAGCAGGAAGGGATCAAGTAATAAGTGTGTGTTTGGACGTAATGATCATTCCTGGAGTTTGATTTGCTCTTCCTCCAGTTACTCATTCTATCACAAAAACATAAAGACTGAACTCCCTGTAAAGTCCATCAGCAGTAGAATAGGAGTGTATGTGGATCACAGTGCAGGAACTCTGTCCTTCTACAGTATCTACAAATACACAATGAGCCTCATCCACACAATCCAGACCACATTCACTCAACCGCTCTGTCCTGGGTTTCATGTTTTTAAAGGATCAGTGAAATTGGTGTGAGTTGATGAATCTGAATAGACTTTAGAGTGATTCTACCCCTAATGACTGTTACACGTTGGCTTGACTAGATAATCTAAGATAAGAGGCTTGACACAGAAATATGAACACTTATATATGTTATAGAGTCTCTTACTTTCTCTTCATTACACTAATACTACAGCTGAACTTCCGGTCGGGTGCTAGAGCCGTATTGGTTGAGTAAACAATGAGCTTTCCTGAAGTTTATATTATATACCCGTTAAATAAAAATAAAAATCCAAGAACGTTTAAGGATGAGTGGTGGAAACAAGGCAAAGAGCAAGGATACTAACAGAGAAGTGAGGAATTATAAGAAAGAAGAAGATGGAGACACAATGAGACTTACTTTTAACATGTCTGGGTGATACAAGCAAATGCAAGACTTTCAAAAGGAGCTCAAAACTGAATTGAAGACATTCAAAGATGATCACAAATGGTGAATGGAAAGTGAATTTGCATACTATATGGAAGACATTGAGTTAGAAGCAAAAACAAAATAAGTAACAGAAAATCAAATTTGAGGCAATTAGGAGCAAAGAAAAAACTTAGGGGCAGTCAGGGGATAGTGAGTTTGACTAGTAACCCAAAGGTTGCTGGTTCAATTTCAGTACTGGCAGGAAATGACTCAGGTGCTCTTGTGGCACCTAATCGCTCCCTACATGCCACAATATCATGACTGCCCACTGCTCTGGTTGTGTCATGGTTTACAGTGTGGATGTTTGTTCACTACTCATGATCTTAATGTGTGTTAATGTGTGTGCACTAACTTGGATGGGTTAAATGCATAGGACAAATTCTGAGTATTGGTTACCATACTTGGCCTTCACATGTCACTTTCACTTTAAGATTCAAGAGAATGAACCAATCGCACAGTTTGTTGATCAATTCCTGTATAAATGAAAGATCTAAGGATCTCAGTATAAACGTGGATGTTACTTCAACCATACATCTGTGTTGTGCTCATTTTCTTTGGTTTTATGTTATAATCATTAATGACCACTAGTCATGAATGTAGTTGTCA
This sequence comes from Chanodichthys erythropterus, assembly GCF_024489055.1. Classification (NCBI taxonomy): domain Eukaryota; kingdom Metazoa; phylum Chordata; class Actinopteri; order Cypriniformes; family Xenocyprididae; genus Chanodichthys; species Chanodichthys erythropterus. The sequence goes on along the minus strand of NC_090228.1, from coordinate 39,522,684 downwards.
TTTGATTTTTACGTCAGTAGTAAACTCTGCCCATCAGCAATTCTACTTTCTACGGAGGTTCAAGAACTTTGGCCTCCCCCCCCAAAATTCTCAAAAAATTCTACAGATGTATCATTGAGAGCATCCTGACACAGGGTGCTTGGTTATCTAGTATGGAAGCTGCTCCATAAGCGATCGCAAGGTTCTCCAAAGAGTCATGAAAACAGCTGAAATCGTTATAGGCACCAAACTACCCTCCTTATAGGACATCTTTCACACGCGATGTCTGAGGAAGGCTCACAAAATCATTGCTGACCCCAGTCACCCTGCACACAACCTGTTCAACAGGCAGATTGCCATCAGGCAGATGGATAGGAGCATTCAATCTAGAACCAACAGATTGAAGAACAGCTTCTACCAGCAGGTTATCAGAACTCTTAAAGGTGGTTCAAAAATTGAACTTACCTCGGCATTGTTAAATAACAAGAGTTCAGTACATGGAAATGACATACAGTGAGTCTCAAACTCCATTATTTCCTCCTTCTTATATAAATCTCATTTGTGTAAAAGACCTCCGAAGAACAGGCGAATCTCAACATAACACCGACTGTTACGTAACAGTCGGGGTGTACGCCCCCAATATTTGCATATGCCAGCCCATGTTCCCAACATTATGAAAGGCATTACACAAGGGCAGCCAGTAACGTCTGGATGTGCAGAGCTGAATCAACAGACTAGGTAAGCAAGCAAGGACAATAGCAAAAAATGGCAGATGGAGCAATAATAACTGACATGATTCACGATAACATGATATTGTTAGTGATATTTGTAAATTGTCTTTCTAAATTTTTCGTTAGCATGTTGCTAATGTACTGTTAAATGTGGTTAAAGTTACCATCGTTTCTTACTGTATTCATGGAGACTAGAGTCGTCGTTATTTTCATTTTTAAACACTTGCAGTCTGTATAATTCATAAACACAACTTCATTCTTTATAAATCTCTCCAACAGTGTAGCATTAGCCGTTAGCCACGGAGCATAGCCTCAAAATCATTCAGAATCAATGTAAACATCAAAATAAACACTTTACTTACACGATTAAACATGCTGCATGACGAACACTTTTTTATGTTGTTTAAGGCAAGCGCGTGGTCTTGGGGTGTGGAGCACCAGATTTAAAGGGTCACACACCCTGAATAGGCTAATTTCTAATTATGCCCCAAAATAGGCAGTTAAAAAAATGAATTAAAAAAAATCTATGGGGTATTTTGAGCTAAAACTTCACAGACACATTCAGGGGACACCTTAGACTTATATTACATCTTTTAAAAAAAAGTTCTAGGGCACCTTTAACTCTTTGTAATGCACTCTACACTCCTTACATGTATATACCATATAGACCTCATGACTTATTTTCCTTCACAAAGAACATATGGACTTTAAAAATACAGAACAAACATACAAACATATATTTTTTGCATATATTTATATTCACAGATTATTTAATTAGTATTTTTTCTTTCTCTTTTTGTATTGTGTATAGTGTATTTGTCTGTATTATATTTCACTTATTAAAGTTATTATTATTGCATTGCACTTGTTATTATTGTATTGCATTAATGTAGATTGCCTGAGCCTCGACCCCAGCATTTCAATGTGAAAAATGTCACTGACATTGTACATATGATAAATAAACTTGAAACTTGAACTTGATTTATGATTTTATTATTATTCTAAAGGTTAGGTTTAGTTTTTGTTGTGTTTTTGTTTATATGTTCGAGTTTCCTTTTGACCTTAATTACTCCCTATTTCTGATTATTGTCATCTGTGTTTACTTAAATACTTGAGTATTTATACTCATGCTTCTGTTCAGTTTTCAGATTAGTCACAGTCCTTTTCAAGGAAAGTCTGTTCACTTGGCCATATTTGTGGCGTGTCTGGGCAGCTGTTTCGGGCATCCAAATCTGAATTAGCAGATAATGAGCTGACTCACAGATGTCTGACATGTCTCTCTTCATTCAGATTACATAAAAAGAGAATTTTTGTTTTCGATTTAAGACACGATTTAAAACCTGACATTTCAACGTTTCTTTAGACATGAGTCTACTTTTTCTGTGATTAGTATTCTTTAAGTTACAGTTCATTTTCTGAGAACTATCACATTGGACTTCATTCAGAGGGAGACGACAGATCATGCATCATGTTAGTTTTCTTTATTTTGCAAAAAGCACACCATTTTGTTTTTACTCTGAGCATACACAAATAAAAGAAGACATTCTATAGTTTCAATTGATATATTACTTCTGTCTCTATGACAAAAAATGACTTTTCACACTTGTCATGTTTGGTTCGATTAAAACGAACCCTGGTGCGATTGCTCTGTTAGTGCGGTTCATTTGAATGTGTGAACGCTGCCATCCGAAACCTGGTGTGCACCAATCCACTTCCAAACGAACTCTGGTGTGGTTCGAATTATATATGATATATCAACGCCACCCAGATCAAAGACATGTAAATGAACCAAAAACAGGAAGATGAAACCCTAAAAAGGACAGAATCCTCACGCATATCGGTTTTTAATCGTCATAGTAATGAATTTGCCCATCACAGGCATCAGATTGTTTGTGTGTGTGACGGAGGGAAGGTGGACGGTAGTTAAGTATTTTTACTTTAATCAAGTAAATTTAAAAAGTATCTGTACTTTAGAGTGTTTTTAAAAAGTTTTCCAAAGAAAAACACTGATAAATTACAGACACTTGAAAAATTTACTTAAGCAGAGTAAAAATACTTCACTACTGTCAGCCTCTGACTACAAGTGGTAGTACACTGTTTTCTCATCTCTCACTACCCTCAACAGTGGGGTAGCAGTCAAGCGTGGTACCGTGATACTTTGCCACCTGTGCATAGTCCAATACTAAATATTCCACGGTCAACTGTTAGTGGTATCGTAGTTTTGCTTGTTTTGCCATGTAAAATCACAGGTCAGCGGGTCAGCACATGCTGAGGCGCACAGTGCACAGAAGTCGGCAACTTTCTGCAGAGTCAATAGCTACAGACTTCCAAACTTCATGTGGCCTTCAGATTAGCTCAAGAACAGTGCGTAGAGAGCTTCATGGAATGGGTTTCCATGGCCGAGCAGCTGATCCAAGCCTTACATCACCAAGTGCAATGCAAAGCGTTGGATACAGTGGTGTAAAGCACAGCGTCACTGGACTCCAGAGCAGTAGAGACGTGAACATCACAAATCACACTTCTCTGTCTGGCAGTCCGATGGACGAGTCTGGTTTGGCAGTTGCCAGGAGAACGGTACTTGCCTGACTACTTTGTGCCAAGTGTAAAGTTTGGTGAAGGAGGGATTATGGTGTGGGGTTGTTTTTCAGGGGTTGGGCTTGGCCCCTTAGTTCCAGTGAAAGGAACCCTTAATGCTTCAGCATACCAAGACATTTTGGACAATTTCATGCTCCCAACTTTGTGGGATCAGTTTGGGGATGGCCCCTTCCTGTTTCAACATGACTGCGCACCAGTGCACAAAGCAAGTTCTATAAAGACATGGATGAGTGAGTTTGGTGTGGAGGAACTTGACTGGCCTGCACAGAGTCCTGACCTCAACCAGATAGAACACCTTTGGGATGAATTGGAGCGGAGACTGCGAGCCAGGATTTCTCACCAACATCACTGCCTGACCTCACAAATGCGCTTCTAGAAGAATGGTCAAAAATTTCCATAAATACACTCCTAAACCTTGTGGAAAGCCTTCCCAGAAGAGTTGAGGCTGTTATAGCTGCAAAGGGTGGGCCAGATGGTATAATCAAACATATCTTGTGGAGCAAGATTTTTTTTTTTTTTTTTTACATTTTAAATGAAATGGAGCATCCAAAATAACGTCATGTTCTTGCTGTGTACGTTCAAAACAGATGATGTCATCTAAGTAATTCTGTACATTGAAAATGCCTTTGAGTATTATTGACAGAATTTTTTTTTAAAATGTGGCCTGAGCCAATGCAAGACCATACAGGACTTGGCAAAAATGAAACAACCCGTCATGTCACGGCTATCTGGATAGAGATCCTGATGGTAAGCATTTACCAGATCAGTGGTAGAAAAAACTGTTGCACCTGATATGGCAGCTAAAGTCTGAAGGAGCCTTAATCATCACTGGTCCGCTGGGAAAGCAAAACTGGCACACACGTGTACATACACACACAAACATACCTCATTCACGCTCCATTTTAAATGAAGAAGTGGAAATCTGTATTAGCAGTGTCGGAGAAGACAAGCAGGTAAGTCAGAGGCTCGTGCTGAAATGATTGTATTCCCATCATTGCAGGAGTATAGAGCAGATATCCATCCCAATTAGAGTGGTTCCTGCTCCACAATAAAGAAGGTGGCAGAGCATTTAATGAGAGTAGCTGGCATATGGGTCAGCACATCAATAGGCGAGCACAAGCAGATAACTAAAATCAAATAGATCGCCTAGTGTGCCACTCTTCTGGACCTTATTCGGCAGCCCTCCTGTTTGTTTCCCATGTGTACCAGGTCACCATCGTTTTTGTCTTCCTCTGGGATGTTACTAAGGGCACTCATTTCCAACAGCTTGCCATTCCTGCATTCAGCACACTCACCTAAAATGCAGTGGGTATTGTCTGGATTGCAGGCCACATTTTCAGCAAAATCCTGTGTGCCTGGAATGCTTGCCTTGGGATGACATGGTGTACACCGTCCAGGGCTAACTTAATATTTTTGTGATTTCGGCTAAGACACCAATATCTGAAAACTGGAGTACATGAGATGGTCGAAGCTCAACAAATTTAGATTTCCCAATTATAGGCCTGGTTTCACAAACATGGCTTAGATTAAGCCAGGATTAGGCCTTGTGTAACCCAGGTTACTAGTGATTAGTTTAAAAAAACCTTTGAAATAAACAAACTATACATAAACAATATATTAAACTAAGTATAAAGAGGCTGAAACCATAAATGATGATGTAATTAATTTTACTAATTACATAAAATTATGTGTAGCCTATATATAAATATAGCCTATATATGTATAAAATATTGAAGGTTTCAAAGTTCTCCAAAAGTATTCTCATATTATGGAGTATCCAATGAGATCTCGCCTGACGTCACTAAATCTCCGCCGTCGCGCTATTATTCTATCCTGCTCATTCCAGATCTTTCTCTTTTCTCTCTAACCTCTGATGCAGACGGGCGCTTCTCGCTGTCCCGGGAGGTTCAGTGCTTCGAAGTTGGAGACAAGTAATGTAAGGATGATTTATAAGTCTCCAAATTATTTGTATGTGATTATGTAGAGATTAGTGTGAAACAAGCAGAAGTGCGACGTTTACTCGTATGTCCGTGTCATTCCAAATGAATGTTAATGACGTGTTTTAGCATTAGCTTAAGCTGATGTGATGTACATGTATATCTTTAACAAAAAGGTTCAGAGAGAAGCAGATTGTGTGGAGAGTGACATTTTGGAACGCTTATGTTCTGGAAATTTCCTGTTTGGCCGATGTACATGTGGTGAATGAGTTCCTTGGTGAGTTTAAGCCTTTCTTTATTTTCAATTCAGTTCATTACAAAGTCATATTGTGTGTTTCATCAAATGATTGTTATTGGTGTAATATTTATGGTGATTACAGCCTTGAGTGTAAACTTAAAGCAGAAAAGACGCTGTATATATGTTATATGAAATGTTAAGGTGCAGTTTGTATTAACTGAAAAGCAAGTACACAAAGAGAAAATTTGTTACAAATTGATGTAACAACATACAAGTGGATATTATTTGATGTTTTATTAGGAATTGGGTTCGAACTGAGTAATGTGTGCTTTTATAGCATAATTTATTAATTGTTCTTGTAGCCTTGTGTGTTCAAGGCCAGGTTTTTTTCTTACTGTGATGTCTGTTTGAGTTTTGTGGAGCCAGCCGCTGAATGTTGCCTGATCTGGATGTGGATTGATCAAAGTGTGAATCCTTCTGATTCGTGAATCATCTCAACTCCTTCCTGCACATTCTATATGCATCTTGGTGGATTTTTTTGTATTTGTCCTAATCCTGGATCAACTGCATGGGTGATTTTCCCAAAAGCATCGTTGGTGAACCATGGTGGTAAGTTCCATTGAACTCTATTGGTAACGACGGAACTTGCGACCATAGTTCACTTTGGGAAACGCACCCCAGACTGTGAATTACCACATTCACCACATTCTAGGAACGTTTCTTTCAGGAACTGAACTGAATTCATTGACTGATTTTGATTTATATATATATATATATATATATATATATATATATATATATATATATATAATTATTATATATATATATATATATATATATATATATATTTATACAACAGTTCTGTCTGGTTCTCGAATCTGATTGGCTGATAGCCATGCGATATTTCAGTGATAACAGCACTCCAACTGCCTTTTCACCGTTTGTATCACTCCGCTTGAAGTGACCGTCATGGCGGCCGATCAAATCAACCGTAATTTTTACAAATACTACTTCTTGTACCACGAACTGTACTTTTAATAGTTTTTTAGGCGAGAATGTAGTTGTTTAGACCTGAAATATGTGACTCATATTTAATAACAGCGCCTATTTCACAATTTGTTTTGACGTTTTTGGAGATACAAGCTCGACGGCCGTACAGTGCTTCTGTAACCGCCGACAACAGCTTCATCTCGGCCAGTGCCTCGGGGATTTGCCGCTGGCTCTTATAGTGGTTAAACATGAGACATAATTCAATTTGAGTACATAGAACGGGCAATCTTTGGTCTTATTAATCTATTATTTCTTCCAGAGCAAGTCGAATTGTGCTATATTAAATTTGATAATAATAAACGTTACATTACATCCTTATATAGCATATTGGCTACAACTAGACAGGACATATCAGACTCTTCTCTGCTCTTCAAATACGTAAAACATTAAACTTTATAAACATATGGTTTTTTGAGTAAAGAAAACGCTTTACAATTTTTTTTTCAAACATCAGATATTTATTTACCTTTGCATTGCACAGAGATGTCCAAACTGCGTGCGCACTTCATTCAGGAGGTGAGGCATATTAATGAGGCTTGATTGACAGTTTGATGATCCAATGGAGTGAGGAGGTTTTGTCACAAGCTCTTTAAAATTCTTTTCATTCATTAAATATTTGTAAAACCCACATACCAGCGTAAATGGTGACCTATTTTTTTTTTTTTTTTAATAACTAGTGCTTTATGTTTGACTGAACTGTACAATTGTGCTTATTTGTTGTTCAATAAATATTATTTTAATATGTCCATTAAGTAATATGGATTGAGTGAACATTACATTAATACGCCATTAGATGGCGGCAACACTTTACAGGAGAATGAGTCAGTGAAGCACAAGAGACTTTTAAATTGAAAGGAACTTTTGCAAAAGGAAGTTGTTTTAGCGCTGTAAAAAAGGACAAATACAAAGATCGCTTTCCTCAGCGGACATTCAAACGGACTTGTATAAAGGATATAATATTATGGACATCGACTTGAAGAATGAATGTAATGAAATATACCAGACACAAGTAATAGCACTCTCTCTCTCTTTCTCTTTCCGTGTGTGCGCATGCGCTGAGTGAGTGAGTAGCGTGGATGGGGAGTGAGTGACGCCGGTGTGAGGTGCGAGTGTTTGAAAACTTTTTCTACCTTTTCTATCTCTGCTTTTTGTGTCATATTAGTTATTTTGAGGTATTGGTAATATTAGCGAGAGAAAGGTGTTTATTTTGGGGGAGTTTTTACTCCCAGTCTGTGTACTGGGAGTATGGCAGCTCCAGGTGCAGAGAGTTTGGAGTTTCTAACGAGACGTCATGGTGTGAAAATCGATGCTACTGCCAGTATAGAGGATTGTAGTTTAGCGGTAAGTGCAGTAGTTGGACATGAAAATGTTTTATCGGCATCGCGAATGAACAACGCGGTTGTCTTGTTTGTTAAGACGATTGAATTGGCGAACTTGTTAGTAGAGAGTGGTGTAGAAATTGGTGGTATTTTTACCTCAGTATTACCTCTTTCTACGCCTTCAAAGAGAGTTACACTATCTAATGTGACGCCGTTTATTAAGAACGAGGTTCTAATTGGTATGCTCTCTAGGTATGGAAAACTGGTCTCTTCAATAAAAATGATTCCAATTGGAAGTAAGTCTTCTTTGTTGAAACATGTGGTTTCTTTTAGACGTTGTTTATATGGTACTGAAAGATAACGTGGAAGAACTTGATTTGACTCTTAATTTTCGTCATGATGAATTTAATTATGTGATATATGCCACAACAAACACAATGAAGTGCTTTGGTTGCGGTGAAAATGGACACCTTATTCGTGGTTGTCCAAAAAGGGTGGAAACTGCAACTGCACAAACTGTTGTCTCAGAAAATGTAGCTGAAGTGCAGAATGATGTTGCTGCGGTTGATGATGAGATGCCTGGCCCAAGTACGGCACCGGTTGACGTAGAATCTGTGAAAAATGGCGCAGAGTTTCTGGAGGGGAAAATGGTTGAGAAAGATAGGACAGCTGCAACTGAGATAGAAAAAGGTGAGAAGTTCTCTGAGAACAGAACAAATAGTAGGTGGATCAGATGAATCAGAAGGTGGCAATAGTGAAGATGAGGCTGTGGTAAATCCAGAGGATGAAGGTTCTTTATTGGGAGATGAAGGATGTTTCTTTAAAATCCCCCAAAAAAGAAAGTTGATGGAATGCAAGGCTACTGATAAACAAGCAAAAAGAACAGATAGTATTCATATGAGCCAGACCGACACAGAGAGTGAAAGTGACATTTCAGAGTGTAGTGTCACTGCTAGTCTGCCCCAAAGTGGTTTTTCTAGCCGATCATATACAGTTGGTGACATTAAGTCTTTCTTGAAAGTGACGAAAAATCTGAAAAAGGTAAAAATAGAAGAGTATTTTCCAGACATTGTACAGTTTATTGAAAAGGTAAAGATTTTCAGAAGTTAAAGTTGTTTCACTAATCAAGAGGTTTACCGTCTGAAGAAAATTCTTACAAAGTTAAGTAGTCAGTCAGGTATGTCCAGCGAAAACAGTCAGAATGGATCGTTTGATGCATCTTTTGTTTTTTTTTTTTTGTCTCTTTTGTTCTTTTCTTTTTTTCTTAATGGGTGAAATAAATCTTGCTTCTTTGAATGCTAATGGAGCAAGAGATTTTAAGAAAAGAGCTCAAGTATATGAATTAATGAAACAAAAGAAAATTGATGTATTGTTTATACAAGAGACTCATAGCGATGCATCTAATGCTGTGGAATGGGCCAAGGAATTTGATGGGTTAGTGATTTTAAGCCATTATACCTCTTTGAGTGGTGGAGTTGCTGTTTTATTTTCAAAGAATTTTACCCCATATTCCTATAATGTTGAAGAAATAACTAAAGGAAGAGTGTTGAAAGTTAAAGCTGTATTTGAAAATAGCTCTTTTGTTTTTATTTGTGCATATGCTCCAACTATGGCAATTGAAAGAATGACTTTTTTGAACACTTTGGATGATGTTTTAAATGATTGTAGCAATGATGATTTCTTAATGTTAGGAGGAGATTTTAATTGCACTGAAAATGATATGGACCGAAATCATGTTGAACCACATATGCAATGAAGGAAGAGGTTAATTCAAATGATAAAGTCTCATAGCATTACGGATATATGGAGAAATTTCCATGGTTCACAGAGACCGTACACTTGGGCTCATGCTCATGATAATCAGATATCTTTGGCAAGGCTTGATCGATTCTATGGTTTTAAGCATCAATTAAGCATGTTTAGAGAATGTTCAATACTTCCTGTATGTTTTTCTGATCATAATTTGATAAAATGTGTTGTGGCAAAAAATGATGTAAAATCAAAAAGCGCCTATTGGCATTTTAATAATAATCTGTTGTGTGATTCTCTATTTAAAGAGATCTGGACAAATGCTAAAATTATGAAATCTTCATTTTTAACATTACAGCAATGGTGGGATTTTGTGAAGGTACAAATAAAACAATTGTGTTTGCAATATACTCACAACGCCACAAGAGATATTAATAGCTCAATTAATGTGTTGGAAGAGGATTTAATGAAGTTACAAGAGTTAGCGGAGTCCAGAAAAGATGTAACCTATATGAAGAACATAAAAAAGAAAAAGAATTTATTAGCTGATATGCTGGGTTTGACAACGAGAGGGGCTATAATTAGATCTCGTTTTCAAAATGCAGAATTAATGGATGCTCCTTCAAAATTCTTTTTCAGTTTAGAAAAAAAGAATGGTCAGAAAAAACTTATTCATGCCTTGCGGTCTGAAAAGGGGGATTTTTTGACTAACCCCTTAGATATCAGAAAAAGAGCTGTACAGTTTTATAAGGATTTGTACAAAAGTGAAATTTCAGGTGAACAAGATGGTAATTTTGTTTTTTTTTTAAATTTACCACAGATTACTAAAGATGCTAATGAGAAAATTAGTAAAACCTTGAGCTTAGGTGAACTTGAAGAGGCACTTAAAAAAATGGAAAATGGAAGAGCACCAGGTATTGATGGTTTTACGGTTGAATTTTATAAATCTTTTTGGGTAGAAGTGGGTCCAGAATTAGTATCTGTTTTTAATGAGAGTATGGTAAATGGACAATTGCCCACACTGTAAAAAATGATTTGTTGACACAACTTGACTTAGTCAAGTCATCTTGTTGCATTGACTTAGTTAAGTTTAGCCAACATTAGGTGTTAAGTTCACTCAACCTATATGTAGTTGTTGCAATAACTTGCAGTAAATTGAGCCAACATACTGTATCAATTAATGAGCACTTAGAATGTTTAGTTAAGTCAACTGAAAAACATATTGGTTGAACTTAATTTATCATGTTTTCACAACCATGAACCAAGTCTAACTGACATAAAATAGTAATTTTTACTCAACATAACTTAACTATTTAAGTTTACTGGACTTCATTGCTTTGACAAGAAGTTCTAGATCTCTATCTGGAACCAGATTTTTTATGAAATCAACACAACTGCAAAATCGAATCTCAGCATTTATTTTTAAACCGAGACACTGCATCAAAAACAGACAAAGAATTATCTTGCATAGATATAAAACACAAGAAAAACCCTCACACACAGCTCACACAAACATGTGCAAACTTCTATGTACAGACCCATCCTAGAGCCAAAATAGTACAAATAACTCTCCTTGTCATTATGAGACATTAACATGGCAGGATCAAGTGTACATGAACAATTCACAATAAGCTGAATAAAAAAACGTTACATTAAACTGTTCAAAAACACTGTCTTCAATTCCCAATTGTAGAAACATGACAAGGAAATAGGAAGCAGGACAAGGTAACAACAGTCAGTTTGAAAAATTTCAAGAATACCAATGTTATACTTAAAACAATAAGATCTAAAACAACAATGCTCTTAAACTTTACAACAGTACAATGATTCAACAGTAAGAAGGAAAGAAGGAAGAAGGAAAAGAAGGAAAAAAGTTTGTTTTCTGTCTTATCGCAGCAACTTGCTCTTCAAAGAGTGAACTCTTGCGGTGCAAGAATCTGACCCAACTCCAATAAACAGGCGCTGTATCACTTCAAAAGTGAATTTTAATTCCCTTGGGTAGTCAAGGTTCAACGCGTACACCAGGCCCATCAGGTTCAGAAAAGCATTTGGTATGTCACTCAGGTGACGCATTACCACTTCTTCTTCAATCACCAGGGCAACGTCATTGTAGAACGCTGGGAGAGGTTCCATCACATTTTCCACAACGACTAGGATTCCAATCACCACACCCTTGATCAAATCCTCTTCACGGTCACTTGGCTTTATAGAATGTAAACAAAACAAGGTACTATTACTTAAAAGCAAATACACAAATATAGTCCCCAGACCCTTGCAAATTAAAGGGTTAGTTCACCCAAAATTTCTGTCATTAATTACTCACCCTCATGTCGTTCCACACCCGTAAGACCTTCATTCATCTTTGAAACACAAATTAAGATATTTTTGATAAAATCCAATGGCTCTGTGAGGCCTGCATAGACAGCAAGACAATTAACACTTTCAAAAGACATTTACAACAGTTCATGTGACTACAGTGGTTCAACCTTAATGTTATGAAGCAACAATAATACTTTTTGTGCGCCAAAAACACAAAATAACAACTTTATTCAACAACATCTAGTGATGGGCGCTTTCAAAACACTGCTTCATGAAGCTTTGAAGCTTTACAAATCTTTTGTTTTGAATGGACCGTGTATCAAACCACCAAAGTCACGTGAACCATTGAAATTTCAAAACGTTTCAAAACACTTATGACATATTGACACCTCGTTTACTGAAATCACGTGACTTTGGCAGTTTGATACGCACTCTAAACCTCTGATTTGAAAAAAGATTCGTAACGCTTCGAAGCTTCATGAAGCAGTGTTTTGAAATCGCATCGCTAGATATTGTTGAATAAAGTCATTATTTTTGTTTTTTGGCACACAAAAAGTATTCTCGTCGCTCCATAACATTAAGGTTGAACCACTGTAGTCACATGAACTGTTTTAAATGTCTTTAGTAGCTTTCTGGACATCTGCACTGCAGAAAAAGCTTTTCTTACTTGGTTTCTTTGTCTTGTTTCCAGTCCAAATATCTAAAAATTCTTAAATCAAGAAGCATTTTCTAGACAAGTAAAAACTATTGTCTTGTTTTCAGGAAAAATTAAGTTATAATTAAGTGAGTTTTTCCTTAAAACAAGCAAAATAATCTTGTTTTTCGTTTTGAAAATATTTTGCTTAGCCCATTGGCAGATTATTTTGCTTGTTTTCAGGAAAAACCTCACTTAATTTTGACTTATTTTTCCTGAAAACAAGACAATTTTTACTTGTCTAGAACAGTGTTTGCCAACCACGTTCCTGGAGGCCCACCAACACTGCACATTTTGCATGTCTCCTCAATTAAACACACCTGATTAGGGTTATAAGCTCATTAGTAGTGATTCAAATATCTAAAACGGGTGTGTCAGACAAAGGAGACATGCAAAATGTGCAGTGTTGGTGTGCCTCCAGGAATGTGGTTGGGAAACACTGGTCTAGAAAATACTTCTTGATTTAAGAATTTTTAGATATTTGGACTGGAAACAACAAAAAAAATCTAAGTAAGAAAAGCATTTTTTTTTTTTTTTTTTGCAGTGTGAAATTGTTAATTGTTTTGCTGGCAATGCAGGCCTCACTGAGTCATTGGATTTTATAAAAAAAAAAAAAATGTTATTTTGTGTTCTTAATAAGAACGAAAGTCTTACAGGTGTGGATCAATATGAGAGTGAGTAATTAATGACAGAATTTTCTTTTTTGGGTGAACTAACCCTTTAAGAGATCTAATGTTCAATGTTCCCTTGTTTTGCCTTGCATGTTTCAGCTTACCTCACATATCTTCATGAATTTTGAAGGAGTCTCTCGCATGTACCACGGCAGGCCCAGCAATGCTGCTGTCCTCATCCGTTGGTTTGTTGTCTGTAAAATATAGGATGGTTAAAGTACCAACTTTTTTCATTTATCCTTTCCCCCCCTCCCTCTGTATTTGATGCTTTTTAGAAAAAATAAAAACACAAAAACATTAATTTTAAATTTGCACATTTACACTTGTATAATTTTGTTGTAAATAAATCACCAGTGATGTGGTGCAACAACAGTTGTTTGTTACCTTTTTGCTCAGCACCAAAATAATAACTCGCTCATACCACTTAAATCAGGGGTGTCTAATCCTGTTCCCACGGGCCAATAATATATTGTAGAGTTCAACTCCAACCTGGTTCAACACACCTGCCTGGAAGTTTGTCGTGATCCTGACCACCTTGATTAGCTGGTTTAGGTGTGTTTAATTGGGGTTGAAGCTAAACTCTGCAGGATCTTGGCTCCCCAGAAGCAGGATTGGGCACCCCTGCCTTAAACTCATTGGGGTTGTAACAACACTTTAAAGGATTTAAAAGGATAAGTTACCAATGATAATTGTCATTTACTCACGAACATGCCACTCCAACACATGCAAAAATATTCATATTTTCATTCCATACAATGAAAATGAACAGTGGCTAGGCTGTTAAGCTCTATAAAGGATAAGTCAACACTATAAAAAATGCAGAAAAAGTAGTGGATGAGTCATGTTGCCTATTTTAAAAGTTTTTTGAAGATAACTTTGTGTAATGAAATGATTATATCAGTTTTGATGTTACTATGGCATAATACAACAAAAACATCAACCCTCATTAGTTCTTATATCATGATATTTGATCAAAAGACTTACAAGAACCAATGAGTTTTGATATTTATATAGTAACTAATACAATCAAACTTTATTGTAAAGACTGATTTTTTTTTTTTTTCATCATACAAAGAGATTGTATGATTTCACAGACTTGGAATATGACACAAATTGTATAGGCCGCTTTTCTGAAGTCATTGTATGAAAAGATGTCACTATCACTAGTTTTATGAAAAAAAAAAAAAAAAGGTCATAGAGGTTTAGACAAACATGAAAGTGAGTAAATGATCACACAATTGTCATTTTGGGGAGATAAAGACTGCTTTAAAACAAATTGACTCACATCCTTATCAAGGCTCTCCAGTATTGAAGTCATTTCTGGAATGTCCTCATAACGCTTTGACCTGAATAACTGTATCAGCTTTGAGAGATGACCATCTAGGCCTTCAAAAAAGGACTTGCTCAGGTCCTTTGACACAAGCCTGGTGAATTCTTTGCTGATCTATAAAAACATAAATACATTTACAAATTTAACAAAGACAGAAGGGTCTCAGTGACAGTCTTTAACAGTACTAAATTAAAACAATGCAGGAAGTTAAAACATTTTCATTTCACTCAACTTGACAGAACTGGTCATATCATCTGAGGATATTAAAGGGATAGTTCACCCAAAAATGAAAATCTGATGTTTATCTGCTTACCCCCAGCGCATCCAAGATGTAGGTGTCTTTGTTTCTTCAGTAGAACACAAATGATGATTTTTAACTCCAACCATTGCCGTCTTTCAGTCAAATAATGCGAGTGGATGGGAACTTCAACTATAAGAGTAAATAAAACTTGCATAGACAAGTCCAAATTAAACCCTGCAGCTCGTGACGACACATTGATGTCCTAAGACACGAAACGATCGGTTTGTGTGAGAAACTGAACAGTATTTATATCATTTTTTACCTCTAATACACCACTATGTCCAACTGCGTTCAGCACTCTTTAGTAAGGTCTGATCGCGCTCTGACAACGGCAGTGATGTCTTGCTCTCATTGAAGTATAAGCGTGAGACATCACTGCCGTAGTCAGAGCGCGATCAGACCTTACTAAAGAGTGCTGAACGCAGTTGGACATAGTGGTGTATTAGAGGTAAAAAATGATATAAATACTGTTCAGTTTCTCACACAAACCGATCGTTTCGTGTCTTAGGACATCAATGTGTCATCACGAGCCGCAGGGTTTAATTTGGATTTGTCTGTGCATGTTTTTTTTTACTCTTATAGATGAAGTTCCCATCCACTCGCATTATTTGACTGAAAGACGGCAATGGTTGGAGTTAAAAATCATCATTTGTGTTCTACTGAAGAAACAAAGTCACCTACATCTTGGATGCGCTGGGGGTAAGCAGATAAACATCACATTTTCATTTTTGGGTGAACTATCCCTTTAAAGGGTTAGTTCATCCAAAAATGAAAATTATTACATTATTTACTCACCCTCATGTCGTTCCACACCTGTAAGTCCTTCATTCATCTTCAGAACACAAATTAAGATATTTTTGATGAAATCCGATGGCTCCGTGAGGCCTGCATAGGGAGCAATGACATTTCCTCTCTCAAGATCCATTAATGTACTAAAAACATATTTAAATCAGTTCAGGTGAGTACAGGGGTTCAATATTAATATTATAAAGCAACGAGAATATTCTTGTCATTTTATAATATTAATATTGAACCACTGTACTGAACTGATTTAAATATGTTTTTAGTACATTAATGGATCTTGAGAGAGGAAATGTCATTGCTCCCTATGGACGCCTCACTGAGCCATCGGATTTCAACAAAAATATCTTATTTTGCGTTCTGAAGATGAATGAAGGTCTTACAGGTGTGGAACGACATGAGGGTGAAACAAATCAACAGTTTACCTGTCTCTCCGTGAAAAGTGCAGGCCATCGGACTTTCATTTGTGACACTGGTGGCTCCTCCTCAACGACTTCTTGTCTTCTCAAAGAATATGTGCTGCTCATAGCAGCATCAACAAAGGTGATGTCTGGAGTCCTCTTCTTCATCTCATCAGCTATTTGCTCTCTTTCCTTATCTAAATTTTCCTTGTCTTTGCCCTGAGGTAGATCTGGAAGAAAATTTGTTTCACAACGTCTAGGTTTCTTCACTTTGTTTCGCTTTCCTCTTGTCTCCCCAAGACCTCTCTTTTCAGAATTCACTTTCAGTTCCTGACAACCTGCATCTCTCAGCTTTTGTCTGTAGTTCCCCATCTTAAACTTTAAACTAATTTTCCACCCATACCATCCAGATGTGGAGCTTGGCTCTTTAAGACAGGGGTGTTTTTCAATTAAGGCAGCCGCTACACTGTCAATCTCTTCATTCCCAAGGTAGGCTTTGTATGAGTATATGGTTTCTGCAAGTTTCTCAAGGATCTCAATCTTCATGTCTCTGGGAATTGACAGAAGTGTTCCATCCTTTCGAAATGCCTCATTACCATGTCTTAGCCTCAGCTCCACATCATATGTAAAAACCGGGATGGGAAAGGCAGTTGGCCATGGCTGCAAACGGGTGGCAGATGGCTCTGAATGGATGCTGGGTGAAGAAGTTGATGGAGATGATGATTCACTTAAAATTACAGTGTCTAAACTGGAGTCTGAGAGTGTATCTGAAAAGGTGGTGAAAAGGACCTTCAGTGTCACCTTGTCTTTGGGCAGATCAGCTATACATGTAAGGTTACAGAAATCATGGAAGTCTTCATCTTCATATTGAAGGTCAAAAGGGTCTTTCAGCTGGAGCATGCTTTTAAGTTCAAGCTTGAGGCCATCAACAGAATCTGGAACAGGATCAAGTCTAACTTTTTGAATGTTCTGTGGGGAGATGATCACGCGAAACAGCATTTTGTTATAGGAATCGGAAACTCCAGGGTTTCTCTTCAACTGGGGAAAGAGTAAAAAGATGTGATTACATTGATTGATGATTACATTCTTTAAAGGTTTAGTTCACCCAAAAATGAAATTTCTGTCATTAATTATTCACTCTCTTGTCGTTCCACCCCCGTAAGACTTTCGTTCATCTTCGGAACACAAATCAAGATATTTTTGATGAAATCCAAGGGTATCTGATCATAGGCAGCAACGTCATTGCACCATTTGACATCCAGAAAGGTAGTTAAAAACATGGTTAAAATAGTCAGTGTGACTGCAGTGGTTCAACCTTAATGTTATGAAGCAACGTGAATACTTTTTGTGTGCAAAAACAAAACAAAAATAACAACTTTATTCAACTATTTAAGCTGCTGTCATACGTAGCGAACTCAATGCAGGCCTCCTTGTTTACGTCCAAACACCAACTCAGTAGCAGATGCTGAACACGTGAGCAGCACAATACATGCATGTGATGCTGACACAGGACCCAGCCAAGAATGAGCCGGCATTTGGTCATAAGCAAGGAAGCCTGCACTGAGTTCACTACATATGACAATGGTTCAAATTGTTGAATAAAGTTATTTTTGTTTTGTTTTTGCACACAAAAAGTATCACGTTGTTTCATAACATTAAGGTTGAACCACTGCAGTCACACTGACTATTTTAACCATGTTTTTAACTACCTTTCTGGATGTCAAAAGGTGCAATGATGTTGCTGCCTGTGTGTGGATCAGATACCTTCAAATTTGATCAAAAATATCTTAATTTGTGTTCAGAACATGAACGAAGGTCTTACGGGTGGGGAACAACATGAGGGTGAGTAATTAATGACAGAAATTTCATTTTTGGTTGAACTAACCCTTAAATATGAACACCTAGAAAATCATGAGCATATCAACAAACGTACCTTAGTGAAGCAAGAAGGTTTTTGGTGTCATGTATAGCTTGCCAGCTCTTACATATGGATAAAGTGGATGGTATCCATTAAGCTCCTGGGGTTCCACAACCTGCAGTTCAGAAGTGCAATTACTCATCAGCTCATAACTTCGCAAATGCTCTATGTACCAGGCTTTGAAGGGTTTGAGGATGAATGACACTTTGTTGTTAACAATTATCATTTTAACAATCTCGCCAAAGTCAGGCAATCCACTGGTGTGCCCTACAGACAAAAACATTCCCTCCGAGTACTTGGTACCATTAATGCATGCATGTGTTGAAAGAAATACAGTGTTTGTGTTTCCATATTTATGCTCAATGGCCTGCCTCACTGAACGTTCAAGTGTGTCAGGTGAAACAACAGCAACATGTCCTACTTCTAGATCAGGTTTGAAAACACTTGGCAAATCAAGGTAGTAAGCCAAAGCAAGCTGGTGCTTTTTGGCCTGAGTGAGCAAGACATTCTTGAAGTTTTTACCATCATGTACAACTCTCTTAAAGAAGTTGTGTTTCGCCTCAAAGCGAATAGTCCAAAAATCAGTCAGAGGCCCAAATCGACGAATCATTTCAGGATAATGTTCTAAAAAATGATGCTTCGGGAGAATGTGGAAATCTGGGAAACACTCTTTCAGCAAGCACCTATGCTCTGAGATTTTGGACTCCAAGTAGCACAGTGTCTCATCAGAAAATTGTCCAGTAGCTAGGAGCTCAACAATATCTTTCAGATCTAGTATGATTTGCCAAGTTTTGTCTCCTTCTGGTACTCTGTGACCCATCATCAATGGCAGTAGCCTTAAAAGAGTCCAGTTTTCATGGCAGTTTCCACCAATTGAATGTTTTGACACAAATGTCTTTGAAATTTGTTGTGGTTTGTTAGTTTTATCAGTAAACTTGAAAGGAAAAGACTTGATGATGTCATTAAGGTCATCTAATGTGAAGTACCTTTTGGAAATAAGGGACTTTATGCAAAGACTTAACTCTGTTGGTACTATACCTTCAAACAGGTCATGCATAAAATCTGGAGGAAACCCTTGTACTGTCTGGAAATAATTAAGTTTATCAAGAACACAGTCTCTCTTTACTCCATCCAGAGAAACCAGTGAATTCGTCTTCAATTCCTCAAGGGTCTGTTTGTGAGTTTCAATCGTCCTGAGTGGAAACACCCCCTCTCTGACTTCATGCAAGTCAATATCCTTGCGACTAGCTAGGCAAAATCTGCAGAATTTTTCAACATTGAAACTTTCTTGGAAGCCAGCTAGCGAATGGGCCCCCAAGTTGTCCGCTGACACATACAACACAGAACCCTTGACACTTGTTCCCAATTTTTGAACATACAATCCTTCCTCTTCAAGGACTTGAATGTCCCTAATCAGTGGTTGAAAAATGGCATCATAGCCATAATTCTTTACATCATTGCTATTACACAGACAAGCCAGAAAAATTGATTGTACTGAAGACCTATACTGTGCTGGCAAGTTTGATATCACCCAATACACTGCACAGACCTTATGCTTTTTTTTTGATGTTCCCAGTGGGTTACATACCTCATAGTCATCTATATACATCCCAAGTGCAATGCTTAAACTCTCTGAGGAGAGCAAAGGATTCCCTTTGCAGTACAGTCCATCTCTGTACGTTTTAATCTGACCGGACTGGTCAGCAGTTTCCTGCAGGACTTTATCCAAAATGTCATCACGGTTCAACAATTCTGTCAAAACTTTCAAAATTG
Organism: Chanodichthys erythropterus; assembly: GCF_024489055.1. Taxonomy (NCBI): domain Eukaryota; kingdom Metazoa; phylum Chordata; class Actinopteri; order Cypriniformes; family Xenocyprididae; genus Chanodichthys; species Chanodichthys erythropterus. Next base: position 39,502,878 of record NC_090228.1, on the reverse strand, counting down.
GAATATAAACAAACTTTTTTTGAGAGGACGATTCTAAAAAATATTCAACAGGCTCAATTACTTTGAAGTTGTCCTTGTAATAAGTGGTTCTTTTGTATTCGGTTGCAAAAGGGCCACTCTTTGAAAGGGAAGTTAGGGGATTTGTTTTTTCGACTATCTCAGCTAAGGCAGCAGTCACTTCATTGGTTAATACACAATTGTGCTTAACCAATACACTTTCAATTATTCTTGGAGTGAACTCTTGCACAATTGAATAAACACTGCAAAGCTCGTTTACAATTTCCTGTGTGGTGGCTTTTGAGACATGTAGAGTTGTTTGCATGCGAAGTAACAGTGATGCTACTTTGTGTTTAACCAAATCCTGTAGGTCTTGGTCATCTATGTCACTATCTACTGTTGAGCAATCTAGGCTGAATGAATGGATTTGAGAGTCTGCACTGTCAGGGTTTAAATCATCAGGAATGCAAGTTTGATACAAGTCTGTTCGAAAATCTTTCAAAGTGCTGTGGTGATGTTTCTTACTTTTATGAGCACGGAAAGTGCTGTACACACTGGTCTGGAAACTACAGTCTTGAAAGGGGCACCTCACTGACTCTTTCTTTTTAATGTGTGTTTTAAGATGTGCAAAATACTGTGAAACACTGCAAGCCTCTGAATAATTACACAGGTCACAGCTCACATTTGATGTTGCTTTAATAAATTTTGAGGAGGCTTGAACACACTGACTATGGTCGCGAGTTAAATGCTTCTTCAGAGACAGTTCACTCCTAAATGTGCATACACAATCTTTATAGATGCATGGAAGTGGACAGTGACTTGCCTGATGGCAGTGTTTCAGCTTATAGTGTGTGATTAGGGTACGCTGGTTGGGCGAGGAAAATCTACAAATCTTGCAACACCACCTCATCGATATAGAGTTGTGCTTCCACTGTGCTTGCACTGTACTGATTCTGCAAATAAAAAAACAAAAAAGTCAAACTCCAGCCAAGTACACATACACATTTTACATACAGAAATATTCACTGAACATCTACATCCCAAATACAATGAGCAAAAAAATATCAACACTTTATTTTTATGGCTGAGTGATACATTTAACATTATAGTGATGATGTTGCTGGCAATATAAAATTAAGCAATGCTGTAAATTTAGCTTTTATTAGGTGAAATTTTTCTCTACAAATAACGTAATTCTGAATTTCATGATTCTTTCTAACACAAAATATATAACAGTTTAATCATGTGATTATTAAACCAAAAAAAAAGTTGTGACATTGCATTAATACAAGATCAGCACACAAGTTAGTTATACAGAAGACACCGTTTGCACGTGCTCAAAAACATTTAGACGGTAACTGTGTAATTTGAAAGAATAACAACTGAGTGTTTAAGAAACAGAAGTCAATCAAGCACTTTTATAATATAACAACAAATTAGAAGTAAATGTTGTTGCAACCATGTATAATAAAAATGCATATTTCTCATATTAAACACAAATATGGACTGGCGGCGCTGCTTCAGATATTACTGGTCATTCGTTTCTACATCCGTGTCCCAATTCAGTGGCTGCGTCATCCGGAGGTCGCATTTGAAAGCTGCATACGTCGTCCAGTCGGTCTCATTTAACGTTATATTGCAAAGAAAAATAAAAAATAAAAAAAATAAGTATTTTACACTTCACGAGGAACAACAGTCAATTTTATTACGGTTATTTTTCTTAAATGAGACCGACTCGATGGCGAATACAGCCTTCAAATGCGACCTCCGGAGGACGCAGCCTCTGAAATGGGACACAGTTTATGATAAAAGCTAAAGATAATGAGATCCGATTAAGAACGCTAAAATGTCACTTATATGTACACTGATTTATCTATTTGTCAATATGGACTATGAACTTACGTCATAGACGATTTCTCGTTCTGCTCACGTCTCAACAGCTCGGTATATCAAATTGTCTTGGTTCACAAAATGTGATTGCCTGAAATCAAAACGCGGACGGAGAGCGCTAACGAAACGAACCTAAATTAACATTAAATAAAGCACAAAGCAGCGTATACTTACTCATTTCATTATTTGCAGTCCATAAACTCCATCTGTACTCGTTCAAACGCGGGCTCCTTCTTCATCTTTTCTTGCATGTTCAGCAACGTCTCGTGCAGAAAATGGCGGATGGCGCGTCTGTCTCAAATTCGGTAAAATAGTACGTCATCATGACGTAGAGATTCTGGCACATGCGCATTTGAAAGAACATTGACAGAACTTATGTTTTGTTGTTATATGAACACGTTATTTAAAGTTGTCAATTTCCCTTCAAGTTGAGGTTGGTATAACTCATCCTCTTGTGTAGTGAGACACTGCAAGTTGACATGACATGATTTTATTTGTCCACCTGACTAAAACCCAGAATCATTTTTTACAGTGCAGAAGTTGCCGGAGAGCAATCATTACTTTATTGCCAAAAAAAGGAGATTTGAATGAAATAAAAAACTGGAGACCTGTAAGTTTATTATGTAATGATTATAAAATACTGTCTAAAGCCTTAGCAATTAGACTTGGTGAAGTCATTGAATCTATTATTCATCCAGATCAGTCATATTGTGTACCAGGAAGAAGAATCTTTGATAATGTCTCCTTTATTAGAGGGGCAATTCCAGCGTTATGGACGTGACATTTGGAGTCAAAACTTGAAATATAAACGCTCAAAGAATGCATTTAATAGTAACATATTGAACCGTCTATTTATATATTCATAATCCCTTACTAAAGGAGTCCAGACATTAGAAAAATGTCAGTCTATTCAACTGTTTTATATTTTAGATGAGGGGAAATATACAGCGTTACGGACGTGACAAAAAAAGTCACTAAGATTTGGGTGACAACATATTTTTTAAGAATTCTGTGAATTACATTGCGCAAACCAAAAGTAATACTGCCCACTGAATGAAGAAGGGTTGGCTCTCCACAGAGCATAAAATAATAATTTTATTTCATTTTTCATGTTCGCATTAATGAGGAAAAAACAACGTTACGGATGTGACAGTTTTCCGTTACGGATGTGACCGGTCTGAAAGCGGCACAGAAGACTGGTTTAAAACTGCTTTAAAACTTTCACAGAGACCTCAAGCAAGCATTTAAACCACCAAATACTGAAATCTGGGATACCAGTATGGTAAGACTCCACAATTTATCAACTTTTTACTAAACTTTATACAAATGTAACGTTATACTCTGTAGTGCAAAAGGTTATGGATTAGACCTATTTCTCGTGTTGACAAGCATGTGCGTTGTTCAAGAATCAATTTAGAGACCATGATTTTCCTTCTTACAGAACTGCTTGCTAAAATACATTGACAAATATTAATGTTTATCATAAAGCAGTTTAAAATCGCATGTTTTCCCCACAGTCAGGTGAACCGATTGACACTATTGCCAATCGCAATCATGTCAGTTTTATGTTTTGTGTATGAATGACCACACGGTTTTTTTCGTCTAGTTTTCAGAGTTTAAAGCGGAGTCTTGAGTCAAAATGATCAAACTTTATTTCAAGTCAAAATTATTGCAATCTTATTATTTTCATTTTGTCAGCTTGATCGCGCAGATTGTGATCAATATAGGCTAGGCTATTCATTTTTAACCAACCGGTAACGCGACATCCCAATTCCCGAGGTAAGTGTCCTATGAGACACAATGCTCTTCTATAAGTTGTACTGTTTCATATAGGCCTACCTTTTGATGTTCATATTTCGTTCTCTGGCAAGAGGAAGAGAAGATCGGTTCATGTGCACCTGATCCGCCGCTTACAGGCGCTGCAGTAGCTAATCTGTCACGCGCCGTAGGCTATTAAAGAGCGACATCTATTGTTTAAATTTTGTTATAAAATCGACTGAATTTGAAAGTTAAACCTTTTTCATATTAAAACTAACAAAGCACAAAGAGTATTGCGATTATTGGATATGTTCTGATATGGTAAGCCTGAAACAGATGATAGCAATATAAAGAAGCAAACTCATAGGATTTAATATGAAGCGTCCGTAACGGTCACGTCCGTAACGCTTATTATGGTTGTTCAGAGCAACGTAGTGAAATGAATTGTTGATCCTAATAAGCATAAACATAATTTAGCTTTGCATATAAAGTTTCGAGTTATTTGCATTTATAATTGTTATATGAAATAAACTTAATCTTTAAAACGTTACGGACGTGACAGAGCACTGAAGCGTCCTGACCTCTTTATTCTAGCTCTTATAAATTCATCAGGCAGTGCTGTTATGACTAAATGAGTGTATTTATTTATCAGGCATGTATCCATCTTTCTACACAATGCTTACTGCTAAAATAAAGTTTAAAAAAATGGGGTCTTTGATCCCTTTTTTGAAAGCATGAAATATGGTTGGTTGAAAATTTAATTTAAGCATTGTTGCTTACCACATATATTGTGGATAAACAAGGCAATTTTCTTAAAATTTCTGTTAGAGCACATTAATACAGTATATTACAGACCTAAATGGACAATTTAAAAAGGGTTTTGTTCTTTTGGTTAAAACTTTTTTTTTTCATGGTAAAGATGACCTTTGCGTGGAATTGCCCAGAGACATTTTAGATTGTGGAAGACTTTTTGATTTGGATTTTGGGCTCATATCAATTGATCAAGAGAAGGCTTTTGATAGAATTGAATATATGTATTTATGGAGTGTTTTAAAAGCTTTTTGTTTTAGTTCTGATTTCATTTCAATGATAAAAGTTATGTACTGTGGCGTTGAGAGTATATTAAAGATTAATGGTGACTTATGCTCTCCATTCAGGGTATATAGGGGTGTCAGACAAGGTTGTGCACTGTCAGGCATGTTATATACCTTAGCCATAGAACCCCTGTTAAATAAATTAAGAAATGATGTGCATGGTTTATATATGCCAAATTGTGAAAATACTTTTAAGTTATCAGCGTATGCTGATGATGTTATTATAATAATCAGTGAACCCAATGATGTCAATGTGATGTTAAAGATTTTAGATGATTTTAAAGCTCTTTCTTCTGCAAAGGTTAACTGGAAAAAGAGTGAAGCCATTTTAGTTGGAAAATGGTTGAATGGCGAACCAAGGCTTCCTGATGGTCTAAAATGGTCCAGAGATGGTTTTAAATATCTTGGTGTTTTTTTAGGAAATGAAAGTGTTGTAAAACAGAATTTTGAGGGTACTGTTGAAAAAGTAAAAGGGCGACTGGATAAGTGGAGGTTTTTACTTCCTAAAATGTCTTTTAAAGGACGTATTCTGATTATTAATAATCTAGTGGCCTCTGCACTCTGGCACCGTTTAGCCTGCATAGATCCTCCAGCTGATGTTCTGATGAAAATCCAGTCAATTTTAATTGATTTTTTCTGGGACAAATTGCACTGGGTGCCAAAAAGTGTTTTGTATTTGCCAAAAGATGAAGGAGGGCTTGGTTTGGTATACTTGCAGAGCAGAACGGCTGCGTTTCGTCTGCAGTATGTTCAAAGACTTTTAAGGTGCTCTGCAGAGTCAAGTTGGATGAGCGCAGCTTGTGCAATTCTTCGACGTATTGAAGGCTTGGGACTAGACAAAGGTTTATTTTGGTTGGACCCTCAAAGATTAAAACTCTGTGATTGTCCAATTTTTTATCGTAACCTGTTTAAAGTCTGGTCTTTACTTTCCCTATTTGTCTTAAATAGGGAAAGTAATACTTCCCTCTTTTGGTTATTACAGGAGCCATTGATTTTTGGCTCACGACTGGACTTATCAAGAGAGATGTCTTTTGCCATACCAGAAAGGACTTTGCGTAATGCCCAGCTGATAACAATCGGTCATCTGCATCAAATAGCTGGAACTGCTTTTAAAAATGTGACTGTGATTGCTGAGCGTTTAGAAATCAAATCATGCCGCATAGTGGCGAAAGCACTTGAAAAATGGAGATCAGCCCTTACTGGAGAAGAAACAGAGTTGTTGGATCAGTACTCGAACGGGGTCTATTAATTTTGACTGTAAAGACCCTTTTCCAAACTTGAGTATAACCCCCATTTTGGGTGAGTGTAATGGTATGCTGTTGGATAATAAAGAATTGATGTTTGTGGGTTCAAATTCTGTATGTGGCAAGGATTTGTATGCGAGTTGTGTAAAAGCCTTTAATAAGAAATCTTTGAACAATAGGTGTGACACTCCATGGCGAAGCATACTTAAGCTTGATGTCAATGAGAAACCAGAATGGAGAGCTTTGTACAAGTCACCATTGGTCAAAAAAACTGGGGATTTACAGTGGAGAGTGTTGCATGGTGCCATTGCTGTTAATGCATTTGTTTCTGTGATAAATTCTGAAATCACTGAAAATTGTCCTTTTTGTTTGCATAAAGAGACTCTTTTTCATGCTTTCATGCATTGTGAGAGGTTAAAACCTTTATTTGATATCTTAAAGAGGATTTTTAATCTTTTTGATGTGACCTTTACAATGAAAATGTTTATTTGTGGTTTTAGATATGTGAAAAAACGTAGACAAAAGTCTCAAGTGTTGAACTTCTTATTAGGTCAAGCAAAAATGGCTATTTATGCTACAAGAAAAGAAAAAGTTGAGCAAAATGTTTGTAGTAGCTTAGAAGTTGTTTTTGTTAAATTAGTAAAATCTAGGATTTTGATTGATTATCATTATTATAGATTAATGCATGATCTTGTATCTTTTGAAGCAATTTGGTGTTTAAGTGGAATTCTTTGTGAAATTGTTTAAGAAGAGTTGTATTTTTCTTTTTTGTTGAGATGATTTTTATTGAATTTTAATATTTAATTAGTTTTGGTCATTTGCTGTATTGGGTTTTGGCATACAATTGTAATGAAAGGGGTTTTGAAAATCAAAATCTCTCTCTCTCTCTGTCTCTCGCTCTCTCTCTCTCTCTCTGGTGTGTTGCATGCTGGGTAGCGAGAGTGTGGCGTTTGGGTTGCATGTGGGGGAGAGCACGGTTTTTCAAGATGTTTTCTGATTTAACCGTTGTTTGTCTTTTTCTTTTTCTTTTTTTTCCTCCCAATTCTTTGGGCGTTATTTTTCTTCTTCCTTTTTTTCCTTTTTATTTTTGTGTTAGTTAGTGTGATTGAGTGAGTGGGGAACGTGAGGCTGTAATGACATCTGCCCCGGAGCGGGGAGCGTCGCCTCTCTCTCTCTCAGGAATGGGTTCAGGTGTGCGCCGGAATCAGGCGCAACCATAGAAGATGTTCTCCTCGCCGTTAAGGAAACGTACGTGCCCGTCACACCCTTATCTGCCCCGGCTACAAAAGTCACGGTTTCAAATGTACCGCCTTTTATTTCTAGTGATTTAATTGTAAAGGAGTTGTCTAGATTCGGGAAAATTGCTGGAGGGGTGAAAATGATTCCGCTCGGATGCAAGAACGCATCGCTAAAACACGTGTTGTCTTTTAGGAGGCAACTGTATATGTTTCTAACTTCGCCGGACAAAACACTCGATGTCTCTTTCCGTGTGTCTCACGGAGACAGTTCATATATGCTGTACGCGAGCACAGACAGTTTACGCTGTTTTGAGTGCGGATATATCGGCCACAAACGCTTCGTCTGTCCACATAAACAACGCGCCGAGGAGAACCAGGGCCTGCGGACAGATGAGCAACAAATTGTAACGACGGAAGGCAGTGTACAGGCAGAGACGGCCAAAGTGATTAACACTGAGGTAAGTGTAGCGGTTAATGTTGTTAATGATGGTCAAATGCCTAGTGTCAGTGCTGTAAATGTTCAGCAGAGTTCTGATGGTGCTAAAGCTGAAGAGGCTTTGAGTAAGAGGTGTGTGGAGAGTAGTGATGATGAGGTGGATGGACAGTCTGCAGCCACTGAAGGAAGCATTAGAGATGATGAATCCTGTTTTGATGTGGATATGGATAAGGCTTATGAAGGAGAGTTGTATACTGTTGAACAGATTAACAACTTCTTGGATGAAACCAAAGGCAAAAGTGTTGAACTTGTAGAGTATTTCCCTGATTTAAACAAGTTTGTTGAGTCAGTGATAAAAATTCGCAGTGAGTGCAGCAATGAAGTTCTGTCCCAACAAAAGAGATTCAGGTTAAAGAAACACATAACGGCAATTAGGCAAAGTTCAAAGAAAGTTCGAAATAAGAGAAGTAAATTAAAATAAGGATCACATGGGTGTCTACAACTCTTTCGGGTTTCTCTTTACTTTTCTGATTTTATTTGATCTCCTTCCCTCTTTTATTTCTATGGATATCCTGAGAGTAGGATCTTTGAACATAAATGGGGCTAGGGATGGAAATAAATTAGCTTTGTTAAAAGAGTGTATTGGACCTAAAGAGATTAATGTGATGTTTCTTCGAGAAACACACAGTGATGAAGCAAATGAAACAGATTGGGGTTTGAGGTGGGATGGTGAGTGTGTTTTAAGCCATGGCACTAATGTAAGTGCAGGGGTAGCAATACTTTTCTCAGTGAAAACAAAGATCAATATTTTATCAAAACGGGAAATAGAAAAAGGAAGGCTCCTTGTTTTAAAAGTAGAAATAAACAGTAAGGTTTTTGTTTTTATTAATATTTATGCTCCCACAGTAGGAAGTGATCGAATTCAATTGTTTCAGAAACTTAAGAAAGTTCTTTATGATTTAGATCAAGATGATTTTTTTATTATGGGTGGGGATTGGAACTGTACTGTAGATTTTATCACTGACGGGAATGGTGAAGAACTTCATCCATCATCTGCTCTATCCCTAAAAAATGTTATAAAACAATCAGAACTCTTTGATATTTGGAGAGGAAAGAATGAAGGAGTGAAACAGTACACCTGGATTAGAGTTACTAATAATAGAATTAGTGCTGCTCGTCTCGATAGATTTTATATGAAGAAAACTATGTATAATAGAGCAATGGACACACAAATAATCCCAAACGTTATCTCAGACCACCATATGATCACTTTACATGTGTTATTGTCACATACAACCCCTCATTTTTATTTTTGGAAGTTTGACACCAAACTTTTAGATCATGACTTCTGCGAAAATTTTAAACAATTTTGGAGTTATTGGGTAACTCAAAAAAGTGATTTTAACAATCTTCTGCAGTGGTGGGAAGTGGGGAAAGCTCAGATTAAACTTTTTAGTCAGCAATTTTTATCACATACAAGAAACGAGCTTAAATATACTGTATATGTTTTAGAAAAAGAGATATGTGAAATTCAAAATAGCCTGATGAACCAAAATGATCCTTGTTTACAATAACGTTTAAAGACAAAAAAACAGGAATTAAGAGATATATTTCAGGAGAGGGTTAAAGCAGCTTTGGTCAGAGCACGGTTTATATCAGTGCAGGATATGGATGCTCCAACAACCTTCTTCTTTAACTTGGAGAAAAAATACTCCCAATCCAATGTTATGCATGGCATTTGAAAAGCAAACGGGACAGTTACCTCTGATCCTCAGGAGATGAGAAGGCTTGCTGTGGACTTTTACACTAATTTATATGCAAAAGAAGAGACTGACTTCTATCCATCAAGTGACTTTTTTAATGGTCTGCCAGTATTGGATGAACAAACTGCACAAACTCTTGAAAGTGACCTGTGTTTCGGAGAAGTGACGGAAGCAGTTCATCAGCTTAATAAAGGGAAAGCTCCAGGCATTGATGGTCTGCCGGCAGAGTTTTATAAGTCCTTTTGGGAAGTTATTGGGCAAGATTTGGTTTGTGTTTTAAAGGAAAGTTTTAATCTGAATATGCTCCCTAAAAGTTGTCAGCGGGCCGTTCTCTCTCTAATCCCCAAAAAAGGAGATTTGTTTATGTTAAAAAATTGGAGGCCTGTGTCTGTACTCACTACAGATTACAAAATACTGTCTAAGTGCTTTGTTAACAGACTTAAAAAAGTGTTAGACAAGTTAATTTTTGAAGACCAAGCTTATTGTATTCCCAAGAAATCTATTTATGATAACCTATTTTTAATGAGAGATATTTTAAGGTATACAAAACTGTACAATGTGGACTTTGGGATTGTTTCTCTTGATCAAGAGAAAGCTTTTGATAGTGTAGATCACCACTATCTCTTTTATGTTCTAAAATGTTATGGTTTTGGTGAAAAGTTTTTATCTTGGATAAAGGTTTTATACCATGACGCTTCATGTTTGATAAAAGTTGGAGGAGGGTTAAGCGTTCCTGTAAAAATGGAGAAAGGCATTAGACAGGGATGTCCGATGTCAGGACAGCTTTACAGTTTAGCAATAGAACCTTTACTTTGCATGATAAGGAAAAAATTAAAGGGCATAGTTATATCAGGAGGTTTAGGAAAAGAAGCTTTTGTTCTCTCTGCTTATGCTGATGATGTTGCTGTTGTAATTAAAAATACAGAAGATGTGCAATGTTTAGAAGAAAGCTTAGAAATGTATGGCAAACTTTCTTCTGCCAAACTTAACTGGGAAAAAACAGAAGCCTTATGGTTTGGATCCAAAAGTAATGTTATTTTTAATTTACCTAAACTTCCAAAAAATGTTAAATGGAATAAAATAGGTTTTAAATATTTAGGGGTATTTTTAGGTAATGATGACTTTGAAAAGAAAAATTGGGAGGGATTAGTAGATAAGGTCCGCGCTAAGTTGTCTAAATGGAAATGGTTGCTACCCCAGCTTTCATATAGGGGAAGAGTTCTGATCAGTGGCGAGGCCAGAAATTTTAAAGTGAGTGGACCTTGGTGAAACAGGGTGGACCTCAAAGCCTACTCTCAAATTACATTTTTTACAATATCGGATGAAATAATTTCACAATTAAGATTAGTTAAATGCGATTTATTGTTAGCCAACAGTTTCATGAATACAAAATTCATTCATTAATAAAATAAATAATGAAGAGAACAATAACAGAACAATAAACAAAGATAATCTCTGTGTTGGGGAAAATCTGAACATTGTGGCAAGCAGCAGACCAACATCTGAGAGAGGGGGAGAGGGAGAGAGAGAGAATGCTGCAAGTATACAGGCTGCGTGCATACCATCATGCAGGTAAACATGAATACGAGCCAGCACATATCCTTTTTTAATTAAAAAATATATACATCTACTGAGGATCCCAAAACAGACTTTTAAAACTATAAACTAACACAATATTATTAATAGCAATTTCTAACACAAACACACAAATTAGCCTAGAAATAAAATCAATTTAGGGCTACTTACTAATTTGATTGTTTTTGAAGCCCAAACAAATCATCTTAAAGGACAAGACGTAGACGTCTTGGCTTTGCGTTGTAAATCGCAATGATTTCATCGTAATCTAAAGACTCCGTAATCTCACGCTCATGAGAAAGGATGGCGAGGTGCTTTAGGCGAGCGGTTGCCATGGATGATCGAAAAGATGTTTTGATCCTGCCAGTGGTGGAGAATAGGCGCTCTGCACTACATGAAGTCATAGGGAGAGTGATAATTATTCTCAGAAGTTTATTCATGTTCGGAAAAATATCAGAAGGGCAACTGTCTATGACTTCCATTAGTGACTGGAATGTCTGTCCTCCCTCAGCTTTCCTACGTATCTGATGCGTAAACACAGTCAGCTCAGCGTTCTCGATTTTTATGCCATAATGCTGACTTGGAGATTCAAGCAAGCCTTTGTCAGAAAATGTCCCGGACTGTGGTTGACAGGCTGCAGCTGCTTTCATTATTCCATACTGATCGTCGTGAAAACGGCTCCTTAGCTCGGTCAGCTGTCGGTCCAGTATCTCATTCCATAAGCGCCGTAGGTCATCATCGTTCCTCACATAATTTCTTGAAATATTTGACACAACCACTGAGTCACAGAGCCTGGCAGGCAGCTTTCTTTGTCGGGAGATGGTTACATCCAAGTTTTTGATTTCATGTTTACTCATTAACTCATCTGTGAGTTTCAGAACTTTCTCAAAGTCGCACTGTGAATTATCTCTGAAGACAGTAAACGCATCTTTCAAGCCATCAACAAGGAGGATACAGTCCAAAACACACAGTGTCGGGCTTTGCAGTCCTTTTGTGGCAAAGTCACTGCACTCAAAAAGTTTCCCAAATGTGACTAATAAAAAAAGGAACCGCTTCGTTTGGATCTGTTGCAGAAGACCCTGTGCCTCGATTTTTGTCTGGCTATGGTTACTTCCACTACATTCATCAAGTAATTCTAAAATACAGTCAAATAAAATAAGCACCTTGCTTACAGACCCGGATTTCGAGCTCCAACGAGTGTCAATGGATCGCTCAAGTTCAAGACAATGGCGATTTGGATGAAGTTGTTTCTGTATTTCCATAAACCTGGCGTGTCGGATGCTTCCCGTCATGAAAGTATGTAAAGAATTAAGTGTATCAAAAAATGTGCTGACGTGACTGGAAACTTTTGATGCTGCTGCCAGAACCAGATTTAGGCGATGAGAATTACAGTGCACGTACACTGCATGGGGAAAGGTCCGCTTCAAAAGAACATGCACTCCCCCTTTATTTCCAGACATAACGGAGGCCCCATCGAAGCTGAAGCCTACACACAGAGAAGGGTCCAGCTGTAGTGGTTCAATCACTTCCAGAATCTTTTTTGAGATGCCAGCTGCAGTCATGTCTACAGTGGCCACAAAACCAACGGCTCTTTCCTTCAGCATTCCCTGGTGAACATACCGGATACACACTGCAATTAGCTCTTGTTTTGACTCGTCTTTGTACTCGTCAGCGATCAGTGCGAAGTAAGTGTCTGGTGTTTCATTCAATTCTGCCTTTATCTTCCTCAGTAGTAAAGAAGCGGCCGCCTCCAGCAACTCGTTTTGCGTATCAGAGCTCATTAAAGTGCCGTTTTTAGGCATCTCCTCAAGCCGTGCCTTTATTTTGGGATCATATTTGGAAATGAACTTAAACAGTTGTAAAAAGTTGCCTTGGTTCAAAGCATCATCACTCTCTCTGTGACCACGTAGTGGTATATCTTGTTTGGCACAAAACAACACAATGTCCAAAATTACTTTTAAATGTTCCCGATTTCGTTGTACGAATGACAGATTTATTGCATCGTGATTCATCTGGTTGACTACTGTGCCACGGCCAGATTTATGACAGGCTCTATAGCCATTATACTTTTCGAGAGCGATCAGATGTTGCTTACTCCCTTGGTGCCGCTCACAGGCCTGCGTGATGTGTTTCCAATCTCGGTATCCCTCGTTAAACACGCCCTCAAACATAGTGTCATTAAAATGACGGCACATCTCGCAGTACACTGCATCGTTTTTTATGCTGTATTCTAGAAAAGGGAACTTTGTGTACCACTTGGAAGCAAAATTTCTGGACTTGCCATGTTTTGTTGTGCGTGGAAACTCGCGTAAATCGGGCTGAGCAGGCGGTTCATCGAGTGTGGATAAATCAGACGGTGAGTTGCTTTTCTGGAGGACGGGCCCGAGTTGAGATGAGGTGCTGGTGGACGGGAGAGATGACGTTGTGGGCTGCTGGTCATCAGTTGACTTGTCTGTACTGTCGTCGTCATCATCATTGAGTGTAGTTTCAGGCTCTATTCTTGGTTTTTTAAAATATTTAATCAAAGATATCTGTTTCGACATGCTTACCTCGTGCGTGTTTAATATTAGTTTATTTCACTAGCATATGTAAACTCATCTTCCCCTCCCCCCAACAATCCGTGATTGGTTAAAACAGTTACTAATAGCCTATTGATTGGCTGTTGCAGTTAGGCTAATTATATCTAAGACATTTTCACACTAAAATAATAATTTATTTTTGAAACTTGATTTGCGTTTTTGAGCTGTATTGAGTCATTATTATTGTCATGTATGCGTGATTTTTCTCTCCTTAGTCCTTACCCACATTTGATTGGGTGGACCAACTGTCAATCTGAGTGGGCCAGTGCCACCCTGGCCCTTCTGTAGCCTCGCCACTGGTTCTGATCGCCAACAATTTGATCGCCTCAACACTCTGGCATAAGTTCATGGTCCTCGACCCACCGATGGTTTTAATTAGAGAGATTCAAAAGATGCTGGTGGACTTCTTCTGGTCTGGACAACATTGGCTAAAGCCAGCGATGCTCTACCTGCCGGTGCATGAAGGTGGACAGGGACTCATCGACATAAAGGCGAGGCTGGCAACCTTTCGATTGATGGCGGTCCAGCGCCGCCTCTATCATCAGCCTCACGTGTGGATGGACGTTGCGTGTGCCCTGCTTCTCAAGACCAGAAGAATGGGATTGGACAGACAACTGTTTTTAATGAATTTTAATGGAACTTCACTCGGAGAACTTACACCCTTTTATAGTAATATATTGGAACTGTGGCAGACTTTTAATTTTTCCAGAGAATGGGGGAGTCCTGATGCCTGGATCCTGAAAGAGCCCTTATTTTTTAATGATCTTTTACACACTGTTTGTTTGTCCTCTGATGCCATTAGAGTCACACTGATTAGTGCTGGGTTATCAAAGGTATCCGATCTTGGATGCGAATGGATGGAGGCAAAGGAACTGGCTGATATGGTGGGCTTCAGATCCGTAAGGACCACCCAACGGTTGTTTAACGAACTAGAGTTGGCACTCCCAAGAGCCGCAAGAGACTTTTTAAATGTTACTGCTCCAAAATCATGTAAAGAGGCGTATGGTTTCCCTGATTTTAAAATCTCCCTAAAGGATGGGAGGTAACCCCTGGAAACACAGTGAATATGAAAATCCCCGAGTTGAGTTGTTTTAGAACGTTAACCAGAAAAACCCTTTACAGAGTGTGTGTTAAAAACTGCAACTATAAAATTTTTAAAGACTTCAAAGGAACAAAATGGACTTCAGTGTTGGAGTCAGACTCTTCCCCGAGAGGAAGCTGGAGGTTCCTGTACAAGAGACCCATTGAGAAGAGAATAGGAGATCTTCAATGGAGAATTGTATATGGGATATTAGCTACGAACAGACACATAGCACGGTTAGATCCTTTAGTTGGGGAGGGATGTCCTTTCTGTGGTGAGTCTGAGAGTGTTTTACATGTTTTTATGCAATGTTCTCGTTTAAAAAATATTTTAGGTTTGGCAAAATGTTGGAGTATAAGACTGTTGGGTTGTTTTAGTTTTAGTTTGTTCATTTATGGCCCAAAGTACTCTGTTGATAAAAGGATGAAAGTGATTATTTTAAATTTTTTGTATGGTTTAATCAAGCTTGCAATTTGGGTTACAAGGAAAAATAAAGTGGAAGCAAAGGGGGGTGAAACAGATCCTGTTTTCATGGTTAATTGTTTTATTAAAAAAAGACTAACGTTGGAATATGCTTTTTACAAACTTACTAATAATGTGATGTTTTTTTATCATTTTTGGGGAGTTGATGGGTTTTTATGTGAACCTGATGGTTTTGAAGGATTTAAAATTAAAATTTTTTGAGAAGGTTTGTAATTGAGTGTTTAAGGTCTTTTATTGTTTATTTATTTATTCATGTTTTTATAGCTTGGGAATGTATAAACTTATGTGTTTTTTTCCCATAAAAGAAGAAAAAAAAAAAAAAAGAAAAAAGCTATTTTGTAATGTATAAATAAAGGACATTCTAAAGTCAAAAGTCTCTATCTCTCGCTCTCTCTCTCTCTCCAATACTGTACAAAATTCAATGTGTTTCAATGAAGAGACTCAACGTTCCTTCGTTACTAGTTCTAAAGTGACGTTTTAGAGTTAGTAACGGAGGCTTGGTTCAACTGACATCCTGAGATTTGAATCCGTGGCGGAAGGAAGTAGTGCTGCACAAAAGAGGGTTTTAAAGACACTCCGTTGTGGTTCTTATTTATTTACACACTCGTGCCGTCGAACTGTTGTATAAACGCAATATCACACTCGTAGCCGTGCGATATGGCTGTATATCAGCACGCTGTGATTACCTGCGGCCTCGTGCCTACGGACGAATCACAGCGTGCTGATATACAGCCATATCGCACGGCTACTCGTGTGATATTGCTCATATATATATATATATAATATATATATATATATATATATATATATATATATATATATATATATATATATATATATATATAATTTGTTTTTGTTTTTTTTCATTTTGAGGTCTTCCATTTTAGGGTGACTGAACCCTGTGGTTACTGGTTATTCAGTTCAATAACTGAAATTTTATTTGTTCATGTTAAACTGATTAGATGTTAATGTTTAAAGAGTGAAAACTAAATAGGGTTAAATTCAAGAACAAATAATTAAGACAGAAAGAATTAATCTCAATTAATACACAAATTACATTTGCCCTAATTGAATTATGAACTAAAAATTAATTTTATAAAGTGAAACCGTCAAATTCCTGGAGGGAAAAAGGAAAGGGTACAAATTAGTAACATGTGAATATTCTTATGTCACTTAATTTATATGGAAGAAATTGTTTCTTATGTTCAATACAGTTAAGTCTTGCTCTTACCACAAAACTTGATTTTGTATTTGTTCACTCTTGTTGCACCATCTCTCTCTGTGGACAAACCTAGTCTTCTGAGTACATTGGTCCAGTTGTAGAGTCAACATAAAATTTACACCTCAGGTGTGGGTTACCCTTGGTTCAATAAGGATATTCAAGTTGCGTTTATAAATATAAACATCCCTTAGAAAAAAACATACTAATGTGCATCTTAAGACAAAACAGAGATGCTGACATTTTAAGATATGAAAAAACAGCTACTGTAAACAAAGTCCACAATTTCAAGTCAAAAAGGTAAAATAAGTATTTATAATTTATAGTCACTAGGACAGAGGAAACTGCATTTTTGGCCATCACCTGGGTTCCTTTCGATTCACGTTTCAAGTTGTGCGACAAAAACGGCAGCCTGTCCACATCATCTGGCTTGAGAACATGGTGACGTTGCAATATTTTCTCTCAGAAGGGCTGCTTGAGGCGAAGATGCACAGGTTTTTTTGCTAGTTTCCCCAGTCTGGGGAAATTTATTTCTTGTGTTTTCCACCAGTCAAGTGGATTTACATCACTGGCCACCTCAGGTATCATTAAGTAGCACTTGATCTCCTTTTCAATAGCAATGTGCAGAGATTCGCCTCTGAATTCCTGTTGTTTCTTATAATAACTCGTCCCCTTGGAATTATAAGGTTCTATCTGTGCAGTTTTGAGATATTGAGCTTCAAAGTTTTTGCATTCCATATAGTAAAAACTATATGGGGAACAAGTTTCAAACATGAAAATGACAGACCCTAAATGTATTCTAAATGTACAATATCAAAGTCCTCTCAAATTTGTAAATGGCGAATTTTGGAATGGGTCAAATGCAGATAGAACCTTCTAATTCTAAAAAAAACAAAAAAAAAAAATGTACTGAAGCAATAATTTTCAAGAAACAAACGGTTTAATTATAATTTGTTTTAAAACACAAAATTAGTGTTGTAACAATGTGTTGACATGCACAAAAAACTTTAATGGTTTTTTATAACATTTATTTCATATTTTAAATGAATAGATTTTTCTTGTTCAAGTCAAGTATAAAAGGCAGTATTAAAATATTTTGTCCAGTGCAGATGTTAAATTTAGGTAGGAATATGATGGGTAACTTAAACTTCAACTTAAATGGTTCCTGCAATAATGTTCTTTTGTTTAGACAGAAAGCAGCTACTGTAATACATCTGAGCACGACTTTATTCCACAGAAAGTGGGACATGCACAATGGCTTTCTCTAGACATCAAAAATGCTGAAATAACATGCTAATGTTTACTGTTGTAATTAAGACCCCATCAATTAAATTGAGTATTTGACCTTAAAATGTCTTAAATTTTACAATATTAAGGCTTAAAGACTAAACTGCAAGAAAACAGTTAATGCTTCAGCAAAGGTGTTTAACAAAGTTTAATAAACATTGAAAAATGTTTCACTGACTATATATAAAGAATATTTCACATTTTAAAATATTTAAATTCAACTATGCAACAACTCCGTTTTTACCAACAATGTAAAATTTAATTTAACTTTAATCCAGTGTGCCATAGTGTATAGCTTTATAGCTACATAGTACATACAGCTCAGTACAAGTACACAGGATGGATCAAGGTTAAAACATAACCTAATATACAGTGCCCTCCACAATTATTGGCACCCTTAGTAATTATGAGTAAAGGTGGCTGTGAAAATAAATCTGCATTGTTTATCGTTTTGATCTTTCATTCAAAAAATTCACTAACCTTTCATCGAAGTAGAACAATTGAAAGTGGCGGAAACTCACATTATGAAATAAATGTTTTTCTCCCAAACACGTTGGCCACAATTATTGGCACCCTTTTATTCAAAACTCTTTGCAACCTCCTTTTGCCAAGATATTAGCTGAGTCTTCACCTATAATACCTGATGAGTTTTGAGAACACCTGACAAGAGATCAAAGATCATTCCTTCATGCAGAATCTCTCCAGGTTCTTCAGATTCCAGCTCCATGTTGGTGCTTCAGTTCACTCCACTCATTTTCTTTAGGGTTCAGGTCAGGGGACTGGGATGACCATGGCAGAAGCTTCATTTTGTGCTCAGTGACACATTTTTGTCCTGATGGAAAATCCAACCACGGCCCATTACAAGATTTCTAGCAGAAGCAGGTTTTGATTTTTTTTTTTTTTTTTTTTTTTTTTTTTTTTTTTGGTATTTGATAGAATCCATGATACCATGTTCTGGACATCTTGTTCAGATACCTCCAGCAGAAAAATAGGCCCACAACATTAAAGATCCAGCAGTGTGTTTAACTGTGGGCATGGGGTACTTTTTATCCATGTGTGCACCAAACCCATCTGGTGAGTTTGCTGCCAAAAAGCTCTTTTTTTTTTTTTTTTTTTTTTAGTTTCATCTGACCTTAGAAGCTGGTCCCGTTTGAAGTTACAGTCGAGTCTTTTGGAGACTCAAGACTCAACTAATCTCTGCAATTCTCCAGCTGTGATCCTTGGAGAGTCTTTGGCCACTTAAACATTCCTCCTCACTGCGCATTAGGATGATTTAGACACATGTCCTCTTTCAGTCAGATTTGTAACATTTTCAGTTGATTGTAACTTATAATTATTGCCCTGATGGTGGAAATGGGGATTTTCAATGCTTTAGCTATTTTCTTACATCCACTTTCTATTTTGTGAAGCTCAACAATCTTTTGCTGCACATCAGAATTATATTCTTTGTTTTTTCTTATTGTGATGAATGATTAAGGGAATTTGACCTTTGTGTTTACACATATTTGGACTCCTGTGGAACAGGAAGTCATGGCTGGACAATTTCATGCTCCTAGTCACCCTGGTGTGCTAAAAATGTAAATATGAATGGGAATATACTTCAGAGATATTTTAATCATAAGAACTTCTAGGGGTGCCAATAATTGTGGCCAACGTGTTTTGGAGAAAAACATTTATTTCATAATGTGAGTTTCCCCCACTTTCAATTGTTTTACTTTGTAGGGTCTGCACAGTCTCAAGGATGAGCAGGTCCCACCATAAACTGTGTTTAAGCCTCAATTCACGGAACTTTGGTTTGTAAATCTTACATCGATTCCGGCCCGGCAGACACTAATGGATCACAAGACTTTTTTTTATGACTGTTTCGATAAGTCCCCTAACCTCTCCTCCGTGACTTCAAAGGAGATGCGAACGCCACAGATCGGGTTTCGAAAGACAGGCCCGAATTCCAAACGGTCATAAAAAGAGAAAATACACGCACGCATCCACAGACACACACACACATACAAAGACTGTATACACAAATATTATACCTGCAAATATGAATGTACCTGCCATTGTAGTGCTCGCTGCATGTATGTGTTACTAGTGTAGAATCGTAGAATTGACTGTAGTAGGTTGGTTTTCATGTTAAACGATAGTAATAGAGTGTAAAGTGTATCTTCTTTATATGACGAGAGACACCTGTCGAGTTTGATCTCTCCGTAAAGCTGTGAATCAGAGCTATTCACTCATGTACGTTACATTTCTGCCAAATGCATCGTTCAATGTTTAATAACACTATGAAGAAAATGCACTGATTCAACATACCATAAATTTATTCGGGAGACAGGACAAAGGAATGTGGAAACCCGCCAAATTGCAACGCTAGCATTGGAGGACGTTATCAAGAAGGCGTTCTGGTCTGTTGTCTTTAAAACACCATGACATGCGTCTTTTGGTTGCACAAGTTTTCTGCACGAGTTCCTGCCGTCAAGACGGACTCTCTTCTTTATTTTCCGGTCATATTACAACAGTTAAACCTTCGTTTGAAACTTCGCCGAAACAACCTCCGGAAGAAGAAGCAACTGTCAAACCGAGCGCTCCGAAACTCCAAGCACCCTGACTAACCTATGCAAGTATAACGTTTTTACGATCTTAAATACTGAGTTTCCTTGCTGGCTCTTAAAGGTGAACTGTTGCAATTTGACCTGCTTTGATCATCTCTTTCGTTTCTGCCTTTCCCTCTACTTTGTATGTATTTGTATTTACTTGTGTCCATTTAGCCGTATAACCTGTGTATTACCCGTTTCGTATATTAAACTCATTTTATCCATGCTTTTTGTTCACTTGCTCATTTTAGCAACAACCGAGTCACTTTAACGTTCTGATTCTAATATCCTTGCTCTATATTTGAAGGCTATGATAGAAAGTTAGTCTCCCGGCCCGAGAATAACATTTCTGTCATGATAATCTGTGGATAATTTTCCGTTTCGGTGGACGAACTGATAGTTTTCCACATAATTATTCAACCAGAACTAATCATATATGTGATTGATTATAATTCGTTGTAGTTAATTCACCATATATGTTTAATTCCCCGTTGGGTCGATATATAAACGTCATAAAGCTTTCTGAATTATGATATTCATATTTCATCCATAAATTGATTAATAACTGTACATCGCTACAACTTCGATGAAAGGTTATAATTTTGTCAAGTTTTTGAATGAAAGATCAAAAGGATAAACAATGCAGATTTATTTTCACAGCCACCTTTGCTCATATTTACTAAGGGTGCCAATAATTGAGGAGGGCACTGTATGCATAACTTCCCCTCATATGACAATGACATGACTGAAAATAAGCAAATAGAGTGCAAATCCTGAATCTATCCTCTCAATAGCGCTGCTGGCTAACGTGGTGTCTAACTGACCCCTGTCAAGAGAAATGGAGTGTATTCTTCTAAACAATTTGATAAAGATTTTAAAAGATAATAATATAGCTGCAAGCAGCAATTCGGGGCCAAGCCCCAGAAGGGGCAGTAGCGCAATACGGAGCAGGAAGAGCAAAAACAGCAGAAATTGAATGTACATGCTAAACAGCTCGTTCAGAAGGACAGGTGGAAATGAAATGAAAATTAATAGAAGTTCAGAGAATGAACAGGGAATGAACTAAAAACACTTGTATCTCATTCAAGAGGAATAAAGATTAGTACAATGCTTATTTGGATAAAAAAGGTATCAAAATGACTCATTACACACAATTGTATAAAGGCACCCCACACGGGATTCGAACCCACAACCTCCGGGTCCAATGTCCATTTCTCAACTCATTGCGCCACTGTGCAGGTGAATGTTGGCACACCTGCCTAAGTTCATTAGTTCATGTGAAAATGAACTCAAAATGAAGAATTTTTATAAAACTGCACTGAATGTTATATTTAATAACTACTTTAGATCATTCTGCAGCTCATCATGCTGTAGCGCAATACAGAGCAGGAAGAGGAAAAACAGCAGAAAATGAACAAACATGTAACAGCTGGTTCAGAATTACGGGCGAAAATGAACTCAGAACTTATGTACATAAGCTTAGATGAAAATGAACACAGCATGAAACAAAAAGCATTTATTTCTAATCCAAGAGGCAGTAAAGGAATCAAAACACACTATTTCATAAAACCGCTCCACCTGGGATTCGAACCCACTATCTTGGGGTTCAGAGCTCATCAGGTAACTGGCTTTACACATTGAGCTACTTGAGGATGCACATTCAACAATCTGTGGAAGAGAACTCTTAGTGTAAGAAGGAATTTACAAAAAAGCATTACTTAGCATGCTAACCATATTAGCATGCTAAGCTAACTTAATGCTAATGAAGCTCATGGTTAACTTGATAGCTGAAGAGCCACATTAAAGAGAATGACAACTGGTTAGCATGCTAAGCAATTAGCATGCTAAGCTAACTAGCATAAGACAACAAACACAAGCAAGGTCACATTCAGAGATGAATATCTTGGGAATGGTAGCGAATATCAAAAATCCATTCAGTCATTTCTGTGCGGCTCGGTCCAAAGATCACCTGAGCTGATTTTGGACAAAATTGGACAAAAATTGTAGGAGTAGTGAAAAAATGGAATACTGTACTTTTCAAAATGGCCACTACTGTACTGGGTGGAGTCTTCATGTAAGATATTGAATGTGATCAGTATGAAGAGAGGAATCAGTTGTATTGACATTCATTTTTCTGGAACAAAGGGTTCAAAAGTTATAACCTTTACAAAAGTGAATATTTGAACTGGTGGTGGCGCTATAGACTTAGTCCTAGATACTCCAAAGTTGGTCAAATTACTTTTAATTACTATCACTACAAGCATGCCAAATTTGATAATTTTCCTTCTTATGGTTCATTGATTACCATACAGGGGGAAGAAGAATAACTACGAATTTGGACATAAAGGAATTGCATGTGATAGCTTCAGATTAGACCAGTTTTAGGCAGAATGCCTAGAACAGACACAAGTTCTGCATCTTTTCCTGCCACAGTACCTCATGCGGTCTGGGCATGTGTCACACTGAGTTTCGAACCCACGATGCAGAGCATTCGGGATCCGTGGCGTAACACATTGAGCTAATCAGCCATGCAAGTTCATCAGTATGCTAAGCAGAGGTTTCAGTGTGAGAAAGAGTTCACAAAAAAAAAGCTTCATAGCATGTTAACCATATTAGTATGCAAAGTTATTTAATGCCAACTAAGTTTTGGTTAACCTGTTGACTGAAGACCACATTAGAAAGAATAGCAATAGTTTAGCATGCTAAGCAATTACTGTGCTAAGCTAACTAGCATAAGACAACAAACACAAGCAAGGTCACATTCAGAGATGAATATCTCGGAAATGGTAGTGAATATCAAAAATCTGTTCAGTCATTTCTGTGCGGCTCGGTCCAAAGATCATCTGAGCTGATTTTGGACAAAATTGACCAAAATTTGTAGGAGGAGTAGCGAAAAAACTGTTTTTCATTTACTTCAATATGGCAGACAGGTACATTTAAGGAAAATGGCAAATGATACATTGTCGGAATCGGCATAAGCCAGGGAATAAAATGACATGAAGCATACACATTTTGGAAAGTGTTTTCAAAAGTTATAAGCGTTTTTGAAATAATCATTACATCTGTGGAACAGTAGGTGGCGCTGTGCTGAAACTTCTCAGGTACCTTCACGACCTTCTAAAGGTCATACATACCAATTTTTGTGAAGATATGTCAAATTGTTTAAAAGATATCGCAATTTATGACAAAATTCAAAATGGCGGACACGTGGTTCATCCGATCGGATTCGGCATGATCCAAGGAATCCATAGACACCAAGATCTTGATTTTCTGACAAACTGTTCAAAAGTTATAGGCCAAAATAGCCATTTTTCATATCTCATGACCTGTAGGTGGCGCTCTTCCCAAGTTTGGCATAGACCCTCAGACCATGGTTCTGATGAAGCGTACCAATTTTTGTTTCGATTGCTCAAAGTTTGGCCGAGATACAGCCTCTATACTAATTTCGGGTCGACCTCGTTAACTTCGTGACATCATAACCTTTGAACAAAGATGAATAAAAAAAATCTGTTCAGTCATTTCTGTGCGGCTCAGTCCAAAGATAATCTGATCAAAGATTGGACAAAATTGGACAAATTTTGAAGGAGGAGAAGCGAAAAAAACAAATACTGTACTTTTCAAAATGGCCGCTACTGTAATGGGTGGAGACTTAATGTAAGAAGTTGAATAGCATCAGCATGAAGAGACGAATCAGATGAACTAAATTTAATTTTTCTATGACAAACAGTTCAAATGTTAAAACCGTTAGAATGTTGAAATTTTGAACTGGTGGTGGCGCTATAGAGTTGGTTCTAGAGACTCCAAATTTGGTCCAATCACTATTCATGAGCATCTCTACAACTGTGCCAAATTTCATCATTTTCTCATGTTCCGTTGATAGGGCTGCCATAGACTCCCATTCGGGAGGAAGAATAATAATAATAAAAGGGAAAACGTACAATTACAATAGGGGCTACAGCCCCTTCGGGGCTTGGCCCCTAATAAAAGGGAAAACGTACAATTACAATAGGGGCTACAGCCCCTTTGGGGCTTGGCCCCTAATAACTTGCCTTATACTCCCGAATGAGATGTCCATCATCTTCACCAAGGTAGATGCAAAGTGCCTTGAGGACTGCTGCCCTTTTAAGATTGATGTCACTTGTAGCCTGTGTAAAAGGATTACAACTATTAAAATACAATAAATAATAAAAAATGTCTTGAAAATGTAGAATATTTCAAATCTGTGGTAACCTCAAAAATATATACACAATGACTTCATTATACATTCTGTAAAAGGACTGCCTTCTTTAGCTAAAGAATGTTAGTGTATTGTGACTTAATTTTCATAAAATATCAGGTCTGAATGTGTAGGGCGATAGGGTGACAGTTCAGTCTGCATGGTAGGTGCAAATGTACCAAAAGGTCTCCGTTTTAAAACAAAAATGTAGTAGTGTGGATGTAGCCTTAGGAACCTTGCCCCTTACAAATAATCAAGGCTGGCACTAGACAGGTACATTTCAGGTTTCTCCACAGTGTATATGATATTTTCTACTAAAATGTAAAAACATGTTTACCTCTTGCAAGATCGCCAGATGTTTGGCTAGTTTTTGGCCAGAAACGCCTCCCTTTTTGTTGAAAATAGATGTCAGCTGGGGTGAATGGCTGTCCAACTGAGCCATGAAGGTTGTTTCAAGTGGGACGGTTGTTATGCGCTGGAATTCAGCATTTATCTATTACACACAAAAAAACAACAACAGAAGACAAAGAGCACTGTGATCAGCCATCGGTGTAATGATATTTTGTAGCTATTAAATAGATATATTCTAATTTTCTTATATTAGGTGTACAGTGTGTTCTAGCCAGATGTATTGCTATCAATCAAGGGTAATGGCAAGAAATCAAAACTGGACCAGCAGCCTGCATCCTTATTTAAACCTTGCTAATATTTTTATATATTTACAATGGGTCAAAGTGCAATGTAAAAACCCAGGGAGCAAGCATGTGCTTACCTCATCAATGTGAAAAAGTGCAGGCCACCTGGCTTTAAACTCTCCGGCAGCTGGATTTTCCTGCACTACCTCTTTTCTTCTGTAGGAGAATGTTTTTGACATCTTTTTTACACATGATGCACTGTTTCTTTGTCTGACATCATTCAACATTTCAAGTCTGACATTTTCTAAGCTTTCATCCGTTTCACCAGCAGGGTGTGAAGGACAAAAGTTGACTTCAGCCTTTTTAGGCTTCTTTACATTTTTGGCTGGGAGGCAGTCATCACTACATTTGTTTTTCAAAGCATTTACAGTCACTTCTGGAAAGCCAATAGTTTGCATCTTTGTTCTGTAATTAGCCATTTTATATTTTAGGCTAATCATCCAGCCATAGTAACCAGTGGCAGATGGTTCCTTCAAACAGGGAAATTTTTTGATGAGTGCCTCTGCTACATCATCTATTTGGTAATTTTGTGGGTACGCTGTATACTGGAAGATCTCCTCGGCTAGCTTCTCTAAGATGTCAGACTTCAACCCTGGAGTAATCTTCAGTTGAGTGCCAGTTTCTCTGAAGCTGTCATTTCCACATTGAAGCTGCACCTCTACATTGTATGGAAAGTGAGGAATGGGGAATTCACGTGGCCATGCACGTGATCTCAATTCATTGTCTGAATGTGGCAGAATGATGGTGTCATCCGAGTCTGTTGTGGGCAATGAGGCCTGTGAGGAAATGGGAGATGTTTGGTTGCTCACTGGTGCTCCAGATGATCCAGAAGTGCTGGGAGCATTCTGCATTACAGAAGATGGACTCAAACCCACATCATTTAGGGGGGTTAGAGTTAGGGTTGCCATGTACACCAACTTGATTGTACTTCTGTCCTTTATGTCGTGTACTGATGTAACATTCATGAAATCATTGTTGAAGTCAGGATCCATGAATTGAATATGAAAGTCTGTTTCAATTCCAAATGCTTGGCAAATTGTATTGTGGAACTCTGCCAAAGTTTCTGGCATTCCTGAATGGAGATCAAGTCTTCCATATTCATCGTCACCCACAATGACTCTCAACTTCAGATGCTGTGCCATTCTTCAATCTAATTGTTAAAGACAAAAAAAAAGGTAAATCAGAATTTGTACTATTGTTACTTAGGTATAACTTTTTATGAACCGAACCAGAGCAGGAACATACCACAGTACAATTCCAATCTGTAATGTTATTCTGCACTTGAAAACACAATGAATTTTTACCGTTACTTTCTTTGCGTGGAATGAAGAACACTGAGATATTTTTTTTCTTTGTTTGTGGTTGTGTGGTAGTTCTTCCTTTGAACATGATATATTTAAACTGACAGATTTGAACACTAATTTGTATTATTTTAGTCACAAATGTTTTCCTTAACATGTACATTTATATAATGGCAACATGAGGGTAGTTTAGTACAGGGAGATGTCAGATGATTGGATTGGATTTCCTTAAGAAAATTCTTTCTATCATTACTAAAAACAAAATTATTCCTCCTGTAAGAAATGTTAGGCTGCCCTCTTGTTACCATATTTAGTGTATTAGTGTATTAACTCATGCAGCGTATGAACACAACACGAACTACCATAATCCAACCTTGTATCTGTATGAATCGTTTAAGTGTCACCATTCGCCGGCCTCCAATCCTGTAATCTGCCAAGGGGTACTGGTCCAACAAGGCACCAAGTTGAATGAGAGAGACTTCTGAAGTGGGACATAACTCAAATGCCCTAAAATGCTCCCTATACCATGCATCAAGCTTTTTAACAATAAAGCTCAAGCTTTTCTCCACTACAACCATCTGGATAACCTCTGCAAACTCTGGTAAGCCACCTACAGAGCCATGAACAACAACCATACCTTCTCTGTAGTTAACTCCATTAACAGACGCATTCTTTGTGAGTTGAATGTGAGTAATATCAGGGTATTCCAACTGCACAACCTTCTGCACATCCTGATGCAAAATGTCAACAGAGACAGTTGAGACAGCTGAGACAGTCAAGCTAGAAGTTTCGGTTGTGGTTGACGCCAAGTTATAAGCGATCATGAACTGATGCTTCACCGCCATGGACAAGAGTATGTTTTTAAAGCAGCGTGTGTGACGGTCCACCTGCTTAAAAAAACTGCGTTTCGCCTCAAACCTCATTGTCCACAACCCAACTAGTGGACCAAAAAATCTGATCATCTGTGGATAATGTTCCACAAAATGATGTTTCGGCAACAGTTTTAGACCAGGAAAAACCTCTTGTAACCTACCTATGGTCACAAATCTTGGCTTCAAGGAAAGCAATGGATTGTGTTGTGTGCACTGGTGCAACAACTAGCTCAACGATATCTTTAAGGTCCAAAATGACCTGCCAGGCCGGTTCATCTGGGGGCACCAAATGTCCAATCAAAAGCGGAAGCAATCGCAAAAGACTCCAATTTTCATGTGCATTTCCTCCAATGCTTTTCTTCAGCATGAATGTCCTGGGAATAGCATTAGGACAATTACTTTTGTCTGTCCACTTGTAAGGAAATTTCTGAATGGACTCATTGAGTTACTTTTTTGTAACAAATACTTTTTTGAAATTAACAAGTTGAGGCAGTGTGCCAACTCAACTGGTAATATGCCTTCAAAGATGTCATGTGCAACATCTGGAGGGTAGCCTGTGCAGACATTAAAATGAGAAAGATATGAAGAGAAAACACACTTCCTTTTAACACCGTAGCAAGGTTGTGCATTGTCCTGTGCTGATCTAACATGCATTTCATGCATCTCTTTGCTTCGGAGAGTAAATGTCCCTGAACTCACTTCGCTCTCCTGAATTTCCAACTTTTTTGCCACACAAAAGCGGCAAATGTATTCACCTGCAAAACTTTCAATAAATCCAGCAATTCCATGTGCCCCCATATTGTCTGCTACAACACACTGTATTGTGCCTTTAACAAAATCTCCAAGCTGAGCAATAAAAATACCTTGACTTTCCAAAATGGCAAGATCCCTCAACAAGGGCTCTAGTACCTTTTCATAGCCATATTTCCTCACATCATCAGATCTGCAGAGTAAGGCCAAATAAATTGAAGACAACGAAGAATGACAACCTGGTGGTAAATTGCTGAGAGTCCAGTAAACGCCACAGATCTTGTGCTTTTTACGAGATGTGCCAAGTGGATTACAAATTTCGAAATCATCCACAAAAAAATTCAACAACACTTGCAGCTCACCTTCTGACAAAAAATGGTTATCCTTGAAAAACTGACCATCTCGAAAAGACTCGTATTTCACTTCTCCTCTGCCCTCTGATATGAGGTGATTATCTAATGCTTTGTTAAGAATGTGACCATTAGTAAAAAGCTGCTGTAAAAACTTTAATAGTGGAACAGCGTTCTTTTATCTTTGTCGTCCAAGATATATTCTATGGGTTCCACAACTTGAAAATTGTCTCTGTAGTATTTTTTGCGCTTAAAGGATGTTGCCAAAGGACAACCTTTGCCAATTGACTTATAGACAGGATTAGATGTACACAGGGCCGATGCAAGTTCTTCAATGACTGACTGGTCAATTTGCAGGTTGTAACTATTCAGTGTGTCATGTATCACATTTCTTGTACTACACAAAGATGCTGTGCTCAACAAATATTGAAATTCTTCCAGCAATTCATCAATTGCAGCACTTGGCACATGAAAAATATTTTCACTGCAGCAATTTTTTGTTCTATTATCTCTGGCTGATCCTTTGACTTATCTAAATCAATGTCATCAGACTGACTTTCATTACAGAATTGAAACACCAGGCTCTTCAGTTTCAGCTACACTAGTTCCCTGGACTACACCATGCTTAAAATCTCTCAACGTATGTAAGCTGTGCTTCCGACTTTTATGCGACTTGAAGGTGCTGTATACATTGGATGTGTATTCACAGCCTTTAAACATACATGTGACTGTCTCATTGTTTTTCAGATGATGGCCTATGTGCACAAAATAATCATGTTCTGTTCCAAGTTCACTACAGCCACATAAATGACAGGAAAATGAAGTAAATATGTCAGAGTGCTTTAAGGTATTTTCGTGATTCCTTTAATTCCTTAAAGTGAATTCCAAGTCGTAAATACGCATGGACAATTAGGGTATATACACTTAATATGATGGCCACGCCCAAAATGACTGTTTTAGTCTGTAATGTTTAAGAATTTCTGATCGCCTAGACACTTCCGCACCACAGTCTTTACACTGCCACATAAACTAGACAAACCACAAAGAAAGAAAAGGGGACAAATATCAGACATTAGTGATGGTGTCGTAACAGTCACATCTGGGGCATGGTGATCCGCTTCAACTTTGATTACATAAAGCTCTGTAAAGACAACTAAATGTATAGTTTATTGTGACTTAGTTTGGGCCACAGAATCTCATATTAAGCAAACAGAAGCTTTACTCAACAGATTAAGGGCGTACTCGCACTCAGCACGGAACTTGCACATAAACTCCACTGTGCCGTGCGAGAGAGAGCGCTTTTCTCAAAAGAGTGCAGTGTTTCCTAGACAAGGAAAGCATAACCGTGGGGGGACAATCGTGCTTGGGCACGGTACAAGGCAACCGGGCCTAGTGTGAGTACGCCCTAAGAGTAACAGTGTATCAGTGGCAGATTTACTTTGCACTGCTGTTAGTAATTACTGTTATAGAAAGAACAAATACACACAAGCACACCTAGCAGGAAGCTAGACATGAAGAAAATGTCTGTGTGTACTGGTACTTTTATAGCAGCACTTCTCTATGAATTATATGATGATAAAGTACCAGCGTTGAGATCCCCCCCATAAATAAAGAACAAAATGTATACCACACAGTTACAGAACATTTTTAGCTTTCTCCGTAGCAGCACTGCTGTGATCAGTATAGCTGTTAAGATGCATGTTAAATGCACTTACCAAAACAATATGAGCTCCCCAAAGAATTAGGTTTTGGTCCACATCACACCAAGACAATCAGATATGAGAATAACCTGCAACAGAAATAAAAATGAGCAGGGATTAAAAAGATAAATTGTAAGCATGTTGAGGAAAAAAGTAATTGTCCAATAATCACAAACTTGTGTCAGCACAAAACATGTTCAAACCAGATCACTACAAACTAACCATGACTCAAATCAGATCACTACAAACTAATTTGTGTCCAAGTCCAAATTTTAATAATACCTTATTACTATAAAAAAATATCCAACAAATGGCAGATTAAGAGGGTGGAAGTGGACAGACAGACATGGACTTCATTTTCAGGAAAGATTATTTTAATTATCAACTTATTTATTTATTCACAGCGGGACTATTTTCTTGCAAGTGTGTTATTCCTCTTATAAATTACTTAAGAACATTTATAAATTACCTCAGTAAATAATGCTTTCAAAGCTTTAGATGCTCTAAGCATTCAGACAGGAAATTATATGAAACAAGAGGGGTATATTGAAGTTTCTGGAAATTGTGTGAATTAAGTACAAAACAGATTTGGTTTCTTAAATTAACTACCATTGTTTGTACAACAATGCATGAAATATAAACACCTGTACAATGTTTTAGAATAAATAATTGTGTAAGGTTATTTACATTGTGTCAGATCATATTATATGGCGATTTTTTTATAAACTGTTTGTGAAATCAGAAACAGAAAAATCTCTTCACAATGCAGTCCACAAGCCTACAACTACTAAGTACATTGTGAGATATTATAACTGAGTCAACAAGTCAAGACCCCTTAGTTTTGTAAATTTAATTAATTTGTTAATTTAATTAAAATTAATTAATTATTTTTTCTGTCTTCATGCCATATCACTAACTCTATTAGTATTTGTATTTTTCATGTTCCACTTCTATATTAAAAGTATTCGTTTGAAATTGGGAGCAATAAATGCAGTGCCAACATAATTGGTCTTTGTGTTTAGAGCAGAAACAAAGTTGAACAACATCAACCTGCTAGCTAAACCCACATTCTTATCCCTGTCGTCTTCTGCCTACCACTTCAGGTTAACTGGTCTTTCACTGGACTATCGGCTGTGGTCGTACTAGCTGGTCCTCTCGTGTCATCTGCAAATCTCCTGCTATTTATTTATGAAACATTTGCATGCTTCTACTACATGTACTTTCAGCCCCACCTTTACGTTTTAAGCTCTGATAAGGCGAGTCGGATACCGTCCACGAGGACTGCTACCCATGCCGCTACCACGAAAGAGAAGCTTGTTTTTTTTTCCTACCCGCATTCCGCGAAGACCTGCCTCTGATTGACTAGTGTTCGTTGCATTCGTTGGTTAGGTTTGCGCAAGTGGAGTGACAGGCCTTGAAAAATGTCACGGTCAGTCGGAGCCAGTCAGCGGCAGAGTAGGGGTGGGTCTACGGGTGTGAAAAAAATACAAACTTTTAAAGAAACGGTAAATTCAGGCACCCAACGTTACCTAGGCCTGCCATTATGATTATGTAGAAACATAAATTCTTGCTGTCAGTGCACATTAACCACCTTTTACCAACATGATTTCACAGGTGTATTTTGTCCTAATGTTAACACATTGACAAGATTAGAAAACATGCTTACAGCCAGTCAGGAATAACGTTAATGTAATGTTAGGCTTGGCCAGTCTAACGTAACGTACAAGCCTAGACAGCAAGGAAGGTGCAGCTACAATTAACGTTAACATTCGTAAAACTGTTTAGCTTTTATTCGGCTTCCACAAACTAATAAATAAGTCAAGACAAACACTGAATTCACCAAGCATTTAACACTTAAGCTAAGTTAACTTACTAACCTTACACAACTCACGTGGTTAAGCTAGTCGCTGAAACCTTAGCTAATGTAATTTATATAAAAAACACACAAACTTAGCATTAGCTAAACACATTTTTTTTCTATAAAATGTTTTAAAGTGTAAACAGAACCCTGTTTAAGTAACAAATATAACACACCAATGATTATATATTGCTTACTTACCGAAAATGCAGAGCTGGATGCAGCATTCAAACGAGTGCATCATGTTCAATCCCCCCGCTTTGGCGCCTTCAGAAAAAAATGTGTCTGCACATGCGCAGACCAGACAGTATATGGAAATTAAATGAAACCTATTTTTTTCTAATTACTTTTAATTGAATGAAATTAACTTGTTTTAAACAAGGGCAGTGCATTTGAAAATTAGTAATAAAAAAATTAGTAGGATTAAATAATTTTTTTCAGTGTATGAGTGTACTTATATTTTTTCTGCACAACAATAATTGAATCTTAGATGACGGAATAAGTGCAATTCACCTTTATTCCGCAAGGTGGCAATGTCTGATACACAATGCTGAAGCGACGACTCATTCAGACAGAAAACTAAATAATAAGAAAAACATGAAATGGCTCGGCGATTTTCTGCAGAGCAAGTACTGAACGCCATCAAATATGACTGTAACTGTCACTGGATGGATCTGGTGAAGCTGTTAGTGATCGAAATATTGATTTTGAAGATGTTGAAAATTATATAGTTTTGAGAATACGTTTGAGATCGCGAATGGGCTCATATTTGTGACCTCAAACATAAAAGTAGCCTATGATTTGCTGAATTTACTGGGAAATGAGCTCTGACGAGGACAGTGATGATGGCATAAAACATCTGCTCAAACGGAGCCCTTTCAAGAGTAACAAAATATGCTTTATTTTATTCTGTAATTGTTACTCTAATATCAGAGGAGTTTTATATTATCGCGGCAGGTAGAGATCCTTCCGTGTTAGATATTGATCCGGGTCGATAAAGACCCGAATATGTAAGAATGATTGGCGAAACAGTCATGCATTTATGCACGCCCCCAATATTGCATATGCCAGCTCATGTTCAAGGCATTACACAAGCAAGAACAATAGCGAAAAATGGCAGATGGAGCAATAATAACTGACATGATCCATGATATCATGATATTTTCAGTGATATTTGTAAATTGTCTTTCTAAATGTTTCGTTAGCATGTTGTTAATGTACTGTTAAATGCGGTTAAAGTTACCATCATTTATTACTGCATTCACGGAGACAAGACTGTCGTTATTTTCATTTTTTTAAACACTTAAAGTCTGTATAATTCATAAACACAACTTCATTCTTTATAAATCTCTCCAACAGTGTGCAATGTTAGCTTTAGCCATGGAGCATACTATCAAACTCATTCAGAATCAAATGTAAACATCCAAATAAATATCATACTTATTCGATTAGACATGCTGCATGAAGAACACTTTGTAAAGATCCATTTTGAGGATTATATTAGCTGTGTGAACTTTGTTTATGCTGTTTAAGGCAAGCGCAGGCTCTGGGGGCGGGGAGCATAAGAATTTAAAGGGGCCGCGCAGCCTGATTAAAAAAATGAATAAAAAAATCTATGGGGTATTTTGAGCTGAAACGTCACAGACACGTTCAGGGGACACCTTAGACTTATATTACATCTTTATTGAAAAGACGTTCTACAGCAACTTTAATATAAAAACATTTCATTTACATGATGAAAAAATGGTTGTATATGTTTAATGTTCCATGTAAAATTATAAGTTGCATAAAAGAAACAAACAATGAACAGAACAATTCTCTTTTATTTACACGTGAACATATGTTAAAAAAACAAACAAACAAACAAACAAAAACAGAAATTACTCCGGCTCATTTACAAATGAATTACATTACAAATTTAATGTATACAACATATGCATTTCAGTTTTAACTTACATCACAAAAATTAACTGTACAGAAATTAGGCTGTTTCATTGTCAAAGTTACATTTAAACAATATTTCTATCAACACATTTTAATGTACCCATTTTATGCACAGTATTCTGTTCTTGAATTCATGTGTATGAATTCACATATGTAAGCAATGCCCCGGTTTCACCAATATGTAATATCTAAATCAAACTGTAATATCTGTGATGTCCAAAATGTCAGTTTTTCATAAACACAATATTTGTCTCTAAGATGGAGTGCAGTTGAATAAAATCCTAAAGTACTGTACTTTAAATTTAGACTTAAATACAAAGTAAATGTATAAATATGAATGTATATATTTTCACAGTTAACGTTTCGTTTAACATAAAAAACAAACAATTGCTAACAATATAAAACTAACATTACATAGTTTAACCATACATATTTTGGTTCAGTGTCCCGTCGTCGCCGGCAGTGAAGCATGTCAAAACTCAATAGAAAGTCATAAAACTTTAAAATGCACACAGAAACGTCAACTGTCCACTGTCTGTCATACAGCCACTAGCCATGTAACGATGCTGTGCTCGTTGCCACACCTGGGATTGGGATATTTTTACACTTGTGCTACTTGTGTCTATTTAACCACAATGTCTGCTAGAGTTCTATTGCTGTTAATATTTGCTGACATTGCAATCTGAATTTGTTATGCATGCTGCTGCTTCTGTACGAAAATACTAGGAATTGCTGTAGCTCTGTTAAGATATCTGAATACAAAAGTGAAAGCATAATTCTTAAAGTATATTAAAATAGAAAACCATTATTTGGTTAGAGACTTGAGACTTCTTTTAAAAATATTATAATAGTAATGTGTCCAATCTTTTGACTGGTACTGTAATTCAAACTGTAATAGGCCTATACAACATTTTCTTCACATGATGTGCAATAATACGTGCATGCACGAGATCACAAAAATCATGTTTTTTTTGTCAAGAGTGGACATTATATTAACATCAGCATGATCACAGAAGGTTTTTTCACATAGCCAACCTGACTGAAAGGGCTCATTATTCGGGTCATTATGCAGGTCATTATGCAGATCTTTGTCTTCTCAGGTGTGAATCACAGTATTATTCATGAAGATTCACACCTCCATGCATACTGTGTTTCTTGACAAAAAGTGTCTTACAAAATTTAAATCAACATATTGTTTTATATGAACGAGTAGGCAGAATTATTTTTACAACATTTTGAAGCAAAAACACAAGACTTCTGGGTATTAGAGTTTGTAGACTAGTAAATACATATATAATTTTAGTTTTGTAACTTTATTTCAGTGACTTAAGTTTTTTGTTTTTTCAATAACCATGCATAAACTAGTTTGTGCTGAATAGTGTAATGACACTTTTGTCATTAATATGTTTATAAACAACTGAAAAAGCACAAATATCAAGGCAGGTCAAAACTTCTCCAGGGCCTCAAAAATCCTCAGACCCCAGAGGGTTAAGAAGAAAACAGGCAATTAGGAATCAACTCGACTGAGCTCCAACTCAAACAGTGCAACAGCAACAAACAGGAAGTGACATACTTCACTATATGGCATGATAAGAAATATGTACTATATGGCATGATAAGAAATACAGAAACAAGTAAGAGAGGTCAAATGTATGTGCATGTCTTGAGTTAGTCTAGTTCTTGTTTTGTCTAGGGTTGTCCATGATGTGCACATAACATAATGGAAAGAATAAGTTACACAAGGGAATTCTTACTCAAGAACAGTCAAAAGTGAAGCTTAAGAAATAAGAAAATAGTAACACTAAAGTAGCTAGTAAACTGTCTCCTACTGAGCAATCTCACTTTGTGTGTGTGTGTGTGTGTGTGTGTGTGTGTGTGTGTGTGTGTGTGTGTGTGTGTGTGTGTAAGAGAGAAATAGAGTGCCTATTTTACACTTTTGATGGTTTAGAGCAGGGGTCGGGAACCTTTTTTGACCGTGAATCTTTTCATTTTTTGTTAATTTTTCTAATTAAAACTGACTGACAAAGGCGAAGAGCTGAAATGTTTATCTTATCTCCTGTGTACTTCAATTAAAGCTCTTTAGAGTGCAGACCTTTTTTGTAGTCTTAATGAATTTTTTCTAAAAGACCAAAGTAGGAAAATAATGTAGTGTAATATTTTTTTTTTAAAAAAGGTTTTTTTTCAATAACGTTTTAATAATAGTAACTTTATTAAGTGCAACAAATAATAAATAAGTTGCAATATATAGAGTTCTCTCTCTCTCTGTATGTGTGTGTAAGAGAGAGAGAGAGAGGAGAAACAAGTGAAGAACAAGTCCCACGCACAGTGATTACATCGACTGCATTTATGTGAATACTCACTAATGTCTCTTGGCACAGCAGAGCACAAGTTTCAATAAAATAATTTTTTCAGTCCACTCACTATTTTACATACTTTTCGATTTTCGCTGCTGTTCAAAAATGTTTTCTTTTCGCCGTTACCACGAAAAAGCTGCATAGCCACTTGAATCTGAGAGCAGGGGCTCTAGGTTACAATAGAAACCTAAGTGGTTTGTTGTTAATTTCTGTCGTGACACTCGTAATGTCGCGAATAACACTGAACATGCACTTTGGCCAGTACAACTTTAAATATATTATTATTATTATAAACTTTTAATAAACTTCGGTAGGCTCTACAACACAGGAATTGCCGATCTCTAGTGATGTTGAATTTGTTATCAATAATTTGTTGGGAAAGGGTGAGAGACCTGGCGAGCCACATGATTTTTGTCAAAGAGCCAGGTGTGGCTCACGAGCCATAGGTTCCCAACCACTGATTTAGAGATTAACGCGTTTCACTGCTGTGTGCTTTTGCCTACATTACAGGATAAGAAATCTCATCTTCTTTTTTATCAGTTTTAATCACAAAATAACCCTGGGTAATACAAAGTAACACTGGGTTTTTGTGTGTCCGCTGTGATACACAGACATCCACTGTCACACATCCACTGCCCATGTAACAGAGGCCAGCTAGTAAGAGTTGTGCAGGTAAATCTCGAGGCGCACTAATGACCACTAGAGAATGCTGTGTATAGCATAATTTTTAGTGCACTTGCCTCACATGGCGGCAATCAGGGTTCGAGACTAACTCAGTGCAGGTTGGTTAGGATTGGAGGGTGAGTTTTGGAGGCGGAGCAATGAAGAAAGGGATGTGTTTGGGTTTAAATATCAATAATGTTCAACAGTATTTTTGTAATATCGCTTAGCCTTTAAGTTCACCACTTAATTCATCAATAACTTATCTAAGTAACTGCAACACTGCTTCAGTATTACTTTTAACACTGTAATGTGGACACATATTAACATTGAGCAGTGTTAACATAACACTGGCTTGCTGTGTACCGATTTTGCTGTGCGCACACCAGATTATAAACCCTACCTAATAAAGACATTATTGCCATTTGTTTTCTTTTTCCTCACAGCCTATATAGCTGTAATCTCACTGGTCAGTCCTGTGAAAGTTTGTCTTCAGCTCTACAATCACCAAACTCCTGTCTGAAAGAGCTGGACCTGAGTAACAATGACCTGCAGGATTCTGGAGTGAAGCTTCTTTCTGATGGACTGAAGAGTCCAAACTGTCAGCTGGAGATACTGAGGTTTGAGTAAAAAATTTTTGTTTTTTTGTGGTTTTTTTTTTTTTTTGCATGAATTGAATTACTAAAAATTGCACAGCTATGATTTATTATGTATCCAATTACTTTGATATTCTTGTTCAGAATTCCCATATGTAATCGCACTGCTCAGTCTTGTGAGAGTTTGTCATCAGCTCTACAATCCTCAAACTGTGTCTTGAGAGAGCTTGACCTGAGTAACAATGACCTTCAGGATTCAGGAGTAAAGCTTGTTTTTGATGGAATGAAGAGTCCAAACTGTCAGCTGGAGATACTGAGGTAAATGGTTTTCCATTAAATAATTAACAAAATGCAACCACAATAAATGATTAAATGTTTTTTTCACCAAATGTGGCATCTGCTGTCAATGGAATGCCAGAGCATACTTTTACAGTGGTGTGAAAAAGTGCTTGCCCCCTTCCTGATTTTTTATTTTTGTGCATGTTTGTCACACTTTAATGTTTCAGATCATCAAACAACTTTTAATATGTATCAAAGATAACACAAGTAAACACAACATGCAGTTTTTAAATGAAGGTTTTTATTATGAGGGGAAAACAAAATCCAAACCACATGGCCCTGTGTGAAAAATTGCTTGCCTCCCACTGTTAAAACATAACTTAACTGTGGTTTGTCACAGTTTCTCTAGCCACACCCAGGCCTGATTACTGCCACACCTGTTCACAATCAAGAAATCACTTAAATAGGACCTGCCTGACAAAGTGAAGTAGACCAAAGATCCTCAAAAGCTACACATTATGTTGAGATCCAAAGAAATTCAGGAACAAATGACAAAGAAAGTAATTGAGATCTATCAGTCTGGAAAAGGTTATAAATCCATTTCTAAAGCTTTGGGACTCCAGCGAACCACAGTGAGAGCCATTATCCACAAATGGTGAAGACATGGAACAGTGGTGAACCTTCCCAGGAGTGGCCGGCCGACGAGAATGACCCCAAGAGTGCAGCGACGACTCATCCAAGAGGTCACAAAAGACCCCACAACAACATCCAAAGAACTGCAGTCCTCACTTGCCTCAGTTAAGGTCAGTGTTCAAGACTCCACCATAAGAAAGAGACTGGGCAAAAATGGCCTGCATGGCAGAGTTCCAAGATGAAAACCACTGCTGAGCAAAAAGAACATAATGGCTCGTTTCCAGAAAACATCTTGATGATCCCCAAGACTTTTGGGAAAATACTCTGTGGACTGACGAGACAAAAGTTGAACATTTTGGAAGGTGTGTGTCCCATTACATCTGGTGTAAAAGTAACACAGCATTTCAGAAAAAGAACATCATACCAACAGTAAAATATGGTGGTGGTAGTGTGATGGTCTGGGGCTGTTTTGCCTCTTCAGGACCTGGAAGACTTGCTGTGATAAATGGAACCATGAATTCTGCTGTCTACCAAAAAATCCTGAAGGACAATGTCCGGCCATCTGTTCATGACCTCAAGCTAAAGTGAAGTTGGGTTCTGCAGCAGGACAATGATCCAAAACAAACCAGCAAGTCCACCGCTGAATGGCTGAATAAAAACAAAATGAAGACTTTGGAGTGGCCTAGTCAAAGTCCTAACCTCAATCCTATTGAGATGCTATGGCATGACCTTAAAAAGGCAGTTCATGCTCAAAACCCCTCCAATGTGGCTGAATTACAACAATTCTGCAAAGACGAGTGGGCCAAAATTCCTCCACAGCGCTGTAACAGACAAGTTATCGCAAACGCTTGATTGCAGTTGTTGCTGCTAAGGGTGGCCCAACCAGTTATTAGGTTTAGGGGGCAAGCACTTTTTCCACACAGGGCCTTTGAAAAAGCAACATGCGTTAAACATCTTTCCAGACATGAGAAGCATCCAACAAAAGACTACATTAAATAACATGTTTTTACTCCAAACTCACTTCCTAATGACAGTTGAGCATCCTTCTATGAGATGATGTGGCTTCTTACACAGAATGGGGCGTTCACACCAGACGTGACTTGCACTAATCGTGCTATTCGCGTGTAGTTGGGCGCTTGAACATTTTGAGTTTACTCGCTTCATTTGCGCATGAAAATCACTTCACAACAGACCCGAATTTACGTCATGAGAGGGGCTCTCCCTCTCCTTTAAATATGTGTCCCAGACTCTTCCACTTCTTTCTGCACACTTCCTCTGAATAAACACAACTCGTCAGTGGGAAAGTAGTTGTAAAATACAGCGATAAAGCTCAATTTAATGGCTTTAGCTAGCTTGTAGTCTCAATATATATCAAATTGAGTAAAGACCATTTTTTACAACTTACCAGATTGTCCGACCTCCTTACTCACTTTCTTCCAAACAAGATCCTTTTTATTCCTGTTTATTCCTGTATCATACAGCAACAATGATTTTGTCCTCCATTGTTGTTTTAGATTTCTGCCTACGCTCGCTATGTTATAATCACATCACTGCTAGAGCAAGCTCCTGATTGGTTAATGCAGCGCAAATTTCGTCAAATACCCGAAACGCTCAATTCACGCGAATTACGCCGCAGGATGTCTATTCGCGTCTTTGCATTGACTTAACATGTAAATCACTCACACTTAATGCTTTATTCGCGTCTGGTGTGAATGCACCATAAGACGATTGTGTGTTTATTAGTCATGTTTAGTCAATCAAAGCGCTTCAATCTTCCATTTATTCAGCTACAGCGATAGTATGCGATTTCCTGGAATGGCGACAAAACTTTTTTGTTGTTGTTTAGGTGGAGGCTTTCTCCCTGCACAGTATATGGCTTATATTTTTATGTTTTTATTTTATATATTTTATATTTGTGCAAATAAACTAAACCAAATTTTTGAAAAACACTGCCACTCACATTACCCTGACCAACCACACCATGTGGATTGTCTATCCTACACCTTAATGATTTGGCCCCTAATCAATTTTACCCAGTTAGCATGGCCGTAATGTTTATCTTTACCTTTCTCCTCTACTTACACTGTACAAGACTCATTGACACTTTCACATGAAAAAATTTAAAATATTCTAGATGAGCCCCCAGCGTGTTTTTTTTAAGGCGACCATTATTTTAGAATGTGTCCCCTTATTGTTTCCATAGTGATGTGTCACGCTTGTCACATGACACAACATAGCCACAATAGCGCTGTTTGACAGATATATTGCTTCTATTTTGTTTTTCCTTTTTTATTCAAAATTTTCAGACACTTATTGGCTGTCATCAACTCCCTGATATTCAGATTCTCAAATATGTGTAAGTGAATGTTTTTGTTGTTTAAAAACCTTTATAATGATCATGTAATCTGATCTATAATGCATGATGGGCTCCGCCGTGTTAGTTTGCAATGCAGTTCAGAGAATCAGATTTGTCACATTTACAACACATAAATTCATCCACTTCTCCCAAAATACATGAAAGTAAATTGTTGGTGCAGTGGGAGAAGAATAGAGGAAACATTATAGTAACCTATACAATGTGTATCTGATATGAATAAAACACCTTGTCAATTTATATTCGTTCCATTCCATGAGCCCGCTCCACTCCACGAGCCTGCTTCATTCCACGAACCCGCTCCATTCCACAATCCTGCTACAGATTCCGCTCCAGCTCCTGCAAGTGAGGATCCTCCCAAAGAAATTTTTTCATATACCCATGGTTGGAGTGGCGTTCCAAGGCATCTGACCCGTCATGGCGTCCCGAAGCTCTCGACCCGCCACATCGTCCCACGGCTCCCGACCAGCCATGGCGTCCCGAGGCTCCTGAACCTCCATGGCGCGTAGAGCTCCTGGACTCGCCCTGGATACCTCCGTACCAGTCTGCACCTCCATCTTCACCTGCCAGTAGGTCTCCAGCATGCCCACCCCCCAATAAACACCACCTACTTGCATTCTTGTTGTCTTTGACCCTTCTGTCCGTAACAGTAACGCAGTGTCTTGTTGTAACTATGGTTACATACGTAACCTGAGACGTTCCCTTTCGAAAGGGAACTCAACACTGCATTTGAACACGCTATGGGGAACAATATGCCCACGTCACCATGCTTGAGGGGAGTACATGCCAACAAATGGCTAGACAAACGTCAGAACCAGCAGTTTCAACTGAAATGCCAGAACCACTCCCCCTACAGGTCATACATAGGCTGTCAGTGACAGCATTCCCTATGGCCAACAGCCCAAGCTATAAGCCTCAAAGAGGCCTTCCAAAAAAGGGAGGCCGACCTGGTCAAATTAAAGTAACCTAGTCTGGCCAACAACCTGTCTGTTCACAGAGTCTCAATTCACATTCTTCATGGAAGATATCCAGTAAGAGGGACAGCAGAAAGGCAGTAACCAACTCAGACCGGATCGTAGAGATGGGCATTCTAGAAAGCAGGACTCAGCTTGGCGCTTTTTACTCTTACCAGTGAGGGGAGTAAAACTCTGCTCAATCCTAGGATCTACTCAGCACTTGATTATTTGCACTGAGGAGGCTGTGCACTCTAAAGGAACCCAAAAACAGAAATAAAATGCTTCATTTATTTTCTTGACTGTTACGAAACTAAACAGAAAAAGAAAAAAAAAAAAAACGAAATTGTTGAAACTGATTTTTGCAAGACCTTTTTATTTATGCTGCTTCCCTGACCTAGACCAGGGTCGTAACAGTGTTAGTGAGGCCAGCGGGGGTTGATCACCCTGTGGTCTGTGTGGGTCCTAACACCCCAGTATAGTGATGGGGACTTTATACTGTAACAAGCACATTAAACTGAGGGTCCTGACTCTCTGTGGTCATTAAAAAAATCCCATGGCACTTGTAAAAAGTAACCCCAGTGTCTTGGCCAAATTTCCTCCATCAGCCCTGATCAATCATGGCCTCCTAATAATCCCCATCCTTTGAAATTGGCTCCATCACTCTGTCATGGTTCAGGGTGCTTCATCAGCTTCCCTGTGTCACTATGCAAGTTGGATGTATTGGATTTTCTATTGTGCCTAATAAACTGTTGCACGAATCCTCTGTGTTTGAGTTCTCTCTTCACGTTCCTGACATGCTCTCACTCCTCTCCACCTAGCTGGTGAGTACACTGGCACCGTTGTACACCACTGTATCCTCCAAGTGGATGTTTTACACTGGTGGTGGGTGAGGAGAGACCCAATATGATTGTAAAGCACTTTGGGGTGTACAGTAGTACATAGTAAAGCGTTATATAAATGCCTAGTTTTATTTAATCAAATGATAGTCAAAAGAGTCACGGTGTATTTCAGTATGGTTTATAATTATTTTTTCCTGGTCATTATTGTCATTTTGTTTATATTATAAACTGTATTTAATTTAATTTCTATTTAATTCACAGTAAACTACTGTATCTTCTGTCATAAGAAAGAAAAACTAAGAACATTATTTGACACATTATTCAATATATTTTACAAGTATAAGGGTTATTATAGTTAGCCTAACTAAAACCATAAAAAATCTTCATTACTTGAAATAAACGTTAACTGAAATAAAAAAAATAGTGTATATATAAAATTGTAAACTTATTTTCTTTCATCTAGTTTCCAAGCTTGCTTAACCTCATGAATTACACCAACAAAAATAAAAATAATAACAAAACAACAACAACAACAAAAAACTATATAGACATTTAAAAGCAAAAACTAAAAAACATAAACACCAAAAATTACTAAAACTTTTAACTAAACTTGCTATGGCGAGTAAAGTACAGTTGGTCTTAAGTGAACAGAAACCGTTTGGAGAATATCAGATGTATATCAGTGTATTGGATCTGTGTATTGTTAGAGAAATGCTTACTTAATGCATTACAATTTAACTAAATTAGATTTTAGTTGACTAAATCTACTGTTGATTTAGTCGACTAAAATCTTTTGATATTTAGTCGACTAAAACTAGACTAAAACTAAAACAATTTCTGATGACTAAAATATGACTAAAACTAAATGGCATTTTAGTCAAAAGACTATGACTAAAACTAAATCAAAATTTGCTGTCAAAATTAACACTGATGC
Source organism: Chanodichthys erythropterus (assembly GCF_024489055.1). Classification (NCBI taxonomy): domain Eukaryota; kingdom Metazoa; phylum Chordata; class Actinopteri; order Cypriniformes; family Xenocyprididae; genus Chanodichthys; species Chanodichthys erythropterus. The sequence continues at coordinate 39,459,332 of NC_090228.1, read as the reverse complement.
TAACAGCCAATCATGTAACAGTATCAATTTTGGTTGCGCCATATCATTGCCTCGTGCTGGATTCCTCTTCAGTTACCGGCCACTGATAAGCAGAAAATGAGTGCCGCAGTGAGCGAGGAAATTGTAAATAAAAGAGGAAACGTATTCATTGTGACTTTAGACTAGGGTGACCACCTGACTATTGATCTGTTGCAGGACAGTAGATGCGATTTTGCGGGACAATGCGGGACACATGAGACAGATAAATTTACAACTATTACTCTATGTAAATATTGATTTACATTTGTTGGCAAACTTGGCATATGCGCCGAATAATGTTTCTGCTGGTGGGTGCCCACACTATAATGTTGCGCTTATGACAACATTAAATCCTGGAGAGAAGACAAATCTAGATTCACGGCTGCACATGCAGGAGGACAAAAGTTTGAGTGCGCAGATGTGATATCTGAGTGAGAGCGCGCATGCGTCCAGTTTTGTGCAAGGGAATCCGCCTGTGAGTGGAGAGATTGCTCGCGCATTTGATGCGCTCTCGACATTTTTCCATATAATAACGCCATAGAACCCGCATTAAATGAAATATTAATGTGAGAAGAAAGTCGTGTCTGAATTTCGCAATTTTTTATTGGTTAACACTCTGAGGTCTGAAAACGCGCCGGCGCGTTTTGCAGGATTTTTTTCACATTGCAGCAAAACAGACTTAAAATACTCCGTCATTTTTTGTCATAGAGACATAAGTAATATATCAATTGAAACTATAGAATATCTTCTTTTATTTGAATACACACAAAGTAAAAACAAAATGTTGTGCTTTTTGTAAAATAAAGAAAACTAACATGATGCGTGATCTCTCCTCTCCCTCTGAACGAAGTCCAATCTGATAGTTCTCAGAAAATGAACTGTAACTTAGTGAATACTAATCACAGAAAAATTACACTTATTTCTAAAAAAAACGTTAAGATGTCAGGTTTTAAATCGTGTAAGTCAAATCAAAAACAAACCTCCTGTGTTTATGTAATCTGTATGAAAAGAGAGCCATGTCAGAAGTCCGTGATTCAGCTCATTATCCGCTAATGCGGCCACGCCCACGGAGCCAGCGCTATTCAGACGCAAATTCAGAGGCAATACATGCATTCATCATCTCAATCGTGTATTTATTGTCTTGAAAAGTGTTTATTTGGATGTTAAAGCAATGGTTGGCGATCTCTAGAAGACATGCAGTTAGTTCCTGTTTCTTTTCTTCTATAGATGAATTTTAGATGAGTTTTTGTTTCTTTAGCGCCCTCCGGCTGCAGTATGTATTGGAAACTCCATTCATGGAATAGCCTCTTCTTCTTTTAGATGAATTTGTGAACTAAAAATGCACAGAGCGCCCTCCGACTTCAAGGATGAATTGAAAACACCAGCGCTCATAGTAATGACAGTGAATATTAAATAAAAATAACTCCTCTGTATAGAAAATTGACATAAACATATGAGAATCCAATATCTCTCCAAATGTGTATGCTTTTAAACTAAAAGCCTATATTCAGACTCTTTGCATCACAGAAATACATTATATTTTAAAGTATAATATAAAACCATTACTTTATATTGTAATAATATTTTTCTGTATGTTTCATATAGCATGATGAGCTTGAGACATCACAGGTTTTTTTTTCATAGCCTACCTGACTGAAATGCCTCATTAATATGCAAGTCATTTCAGCTCATTACTATCCAATTCTTTTGTCTTCTCAGGTGAGAATGGCCCATTTTCAGTGGTGATTCACGCCTCCTCGCATACTGTGTTTCTTGGCAAAAAGTGTCTTACAAAAACTAAATCAATATATTGTTTTGTATGAAGGAGTAAGCAGCATAATTTTTACATAATTTTGAAGCAAAAACTCTAGTTTACAACCTCCAATACCCAGAAGTCTTGTAATCACAGATTTACTATACTTTTTTTGGCCTTATTTCAGTGACTTAAGTTTTTTGTTTTTTCAATAACCACGCATAAATGTTATTCCTTCAAAAACACAAACATGTACATACATGTTCCTCACATATTATTGTAGCCTAGTTTGTGCTGAATACAGTGTAATGACACTTTTTTCCATTAATATGTTTATGAACAACTGAAAAAAGCACAAATGTCAAAATTTCTCCAGGCCCCAAATCAGCCTCAGACTCCAGAGGGTTAAAACAAATGGAGAATATCTCGTTTTTCTGTAGGTGCTCGACCATTTCCGTGTGTGGCGCTTGATGGCCGCCGTTAGTTGGAAATATTTAACATCAGGATGGATGATTACATACTTTAAATCATCGATTTGGGCAGCTTTGAACAGCTCTTGATGTTCTTATCCAGTATGGAAGATGAAATCCTTGCTGGTGTAGTTGTGTTTACCGACTTTGAGGCCTGCTCTTTGCGCTGTCCACTCAGTTGTCATCAGCGGGAAAACCTCTCTCTATGATTGCACTGGTTGGTGATTTTCACAGCTAGAATATGACGGCTGCACAAATAGATTTTTAAATGCTCACAGTTTTTATTATATTTCTTACTGTGGTATTGTAATTTCAGGGATGAAAAAAATTACAGACATAAATGAAATGCGGGACACTACTTAAGTCTTGCGGGACAAAGTGCGGGATGGGTGGTCACCCTACTTTAGACTTATGTTTACATTTTAATTATTTGAGTTTTCCATGGTTGTTGACATTTCTGTCTTAATAACTGAGGGGATTATGATCAGAGGAAGGTTAAGTTTAAAATAAAAATGTTTAAATGTAATATATTTTTCTTCTGGTCCTTATTTTAAATGGGTCATAAAAAATATCAATAATTATCGATATCGACCGATATGAAACACTGATATCGTGATACAGTTTTCAGCCATATCGCCCAGCCCTAGTATGGAGCTTGCTTGGATTGTTGATGGCATTCTTAAACATCTATCTTTCCTATGGACTGAACTTCAGGCACACTGCTGGCGGCATTGCCATCAATGAAATTCAATATGACTGTGAGTTCTTATTATTGCTTCACAACTGTCTCATTGGAGGATTCTACATTAGTGGATTCAAATATCAGGATGTGGTTACTCAACGGTACATACAGAAGCAGATTAAAAGACAAATACAAATAGATAAGTATACATATAAACAAAAAATAAAGGCATCTTTGACATGTGGGAATTCTTGATATGCCTAGCAGGGGATTGAGAATATGATAAATGTACCTCATAAGGGAAGAGGCAAACCGCCTTTGATGCTACAAGGATGTGAGGGGCTAGAGATGGCCAATCAGCTTAACTCATATTTCAGTTGTTTTTATTGGGGAGGCGGTGATGCTGTCCTGATGCAACAATCACCAACGACTACATCTCCTGCTTGTTTTTATATTACTGAAACTGAGATTAGTCTGATCTTTAAGAAATGTAATCCCAGAAAAAGCCTGGGTCTGGATAAGAAATGCAGTAATGTTTTAAATCACTGTGCTGTTCAGTTAGCATCAGTTTTTATTGATATAGCCCCTGCTTTGTGGAAAACATCTAAAATAGTTCCAGTGGCAAAAGTTTCCAGACCTATAGGATTAAATTATTTTCGACCAATAGCACTTACATCACTAATGATTAAATGTTTTGAGCGTTTAATGAAAAAGTACATTGTGTCTGAAACAGAACATCTTATTGGTCCTCTGCAATTTGCATATCAAGCCTCTAGGGGGGTAGAGGACACAATTTTGACTGCATTGCATCTGCTGCATTTACATCTAGAGAAACCATAGACTCATGGTAAAATTCTATTTGTGGATTTCTCATCTGCCTTTACTTTGTATTTCCCCTAGGACACTAGCAGATACCTTGGCAAAAGAATTCTCATTAGACAGTAAGTTGATTACATGGGTGATCAATTTTCATAGTTGTAGAACCCAGCAAGTTAAGTTAGGAGGGTCTATTTCAGACAAAATCACGAATTCATTTGGATCACCTCAGGGATGCGTTTTATTCCCGTTATTATTTATTTTATATACTAATTCATGTTCTAGTTCTTTTAAAAATAGATATCATTAAGTACGCTGATGATACTGCTTTAGTGAGCCTTCTACATGATGGGGAGGAAAAGCATGAACCCGTTTTAGATTTCTTTTTAAATTTGTGTGAGAAATCAAATCTCCTCTTAAATGCCTCCAAAATTAAGGAGATTGTTATGATTTTAGTGAAATATAACTCATCCTACACTAACGCAGAGCAAAAACAATTGGTAACAAACTACAAATATCTGGGTATAGTTTTGGATCAGAAGCTCTAATGGTATGTGTGGACTGATTATTTAAGAAGTAAAGAAGTTAGAACAGAGGATGCATTTCTTAAAGAAACTATTGTCTTTTAATGTCCATAGCAGAATGCTTTTGATGTTTTATGGGGCTTTTGTGAGTTGCTGGTATAGTAATGCTTCAGAGGCTCAGAAGAAATCATTAAGGAAAGTAGTTACATTGACAAGTAAACTATTGGGAATTTCGTTACCAAGTATAGAGAGTATACATAAAGAGTAGCTTAATTCAACACTCATTTACTGCCATTGTGAATGACAAGATGCATCCCTTATCCTATGCTTTTGAACTATTGCCATCTGGTCGGTGGTATTGTGCTCCCTGAAGCATGAAAAACAGATCCAAACTATCTTTAATCCCCCAAGCAATTAAGTTTTTACACTCTTCTTCTAGTATTAATTGTTTATCAGCTGGTCTTTTTTTTTTTTTAAATTAGATTTATCTTTTTAAATATACTATTATTACTTATATATGCCAACTGTGATTGTTATATGTCTGTGTGAGTATGCTGCAAACTTACTTTCCCTACAGGGATAAATAAATAAACTGACTGACTGACTTTTGAGATGGAAATTATTTTTTAACTCAAAATATCATCTTGAACCTTCAGACTTGGGGACAAGCATCCTCTGGCTTCCAGTGACAACGCAGAAAAACTTTGTTCCTGTTATTATGTACTGGAGTATAAATGTTTATTTTGACTTCAGTACTTTTTTTTTTTTTTTTATCATTTTAGTCCAGTACATTTCCACAGAAACTTTTGTTACTAAATCTGGAAAAAAAATAACAAACCACAAAGGTAACTGTGACATTGACGTCTGATTGTTAAACTTGTCTGGATGATTGCTGTGTTTGTAGATTGTCTGGCTGTATGGTCACAGAGGAATGCAGTCATTATATGTCTTCAGCTCTTTGTTCGAACCTCTCACGCCTGAGAGAGCTGGATCTGAGCTACAATCACCCAGGAAATTCAGGGGTCAAGCTGCTCTATGATGAACTCAAGCATCCAAACTGCACTCTGGAAAAACTCAAGTATGTAAAGCAAGAAGAGATTTGAGGTTTTATAAGTCATTGTCAGAATGAAAAACATAAATGTAAATAAATATAAATTACATCAAATTAAATATGAACTGCTATGTTGTACTGCATTTCAACAATTTATGAAAAATAATAATAAAAATTAAAATAGAGAAGTGCATAGCTGTAATGCACATATGTAAAATTCTGCTCCTGGAGGGCTACTTTCCTGCATAGTGTAGCTCCAAAATGGCTGCCTGGAAGTTTCTTGTAATCCTGAAGGCCTTGATAAGCTGGATCAGGTGTGTTTAATTAGTGTTGGACTTAAACTCTGCTGGACAGTCGCCCCCCCAGGAACTGAGTTTGACACCCCTGCTGTAAAAGAAAATATAAAAATACTCAGTATTAAATTAACACATCTGTTCTGAGTCTATATATGTCCACTTCACTAAAGCAGTGTTATAGCAGATAATTAGGTGATGATTGAGCATTAGTGATGAACACCTGCTGTTTACAAACAGAATGGTTGTGAACAAACATTTGTGGTATTTTTAATGGGTAACAGACACCCATCTATTTTAATTTAATTTTAATTTGACATTCTAACCTAGTCATTATGCATAAATGTAAAAATCTTATTCTGTTTACTGACTCTGACTTAGTGTCTCCATCATTTCTAGTGCGTAATCTTGGCGTTATTTTTTATTCACAGCTGACATTTGATGCCCATATTAAAATGGTCTCAAAAAGCATTTTTTCACCTCCGAAATATTGCCAGACTTAGACCTTCTCTATCTCTGCCAGATGCGGAAAGGCTTATCCATGCTTTTATTACGTCAAGGCTTTATTGCTGCCATTCCCTTCATACTGGTCTTCCTGATAAGTCTATTAAGAAACTGCAATATATTCAAAACTCAGCTGCATGCGTACTGACCTATACAACTGCTCATCAGCATATTTCTCTGGTTCTTCACAAACTGCACTGGCTCCCAATACAGACATGTATTGATTTTAAAACTTTGGTTTTAACATACAAAGCTGTTCATGGGACTGCTCTGGCATATATTTGTAACTTAGTTGCCCCTTACATTCCAATTCGTTCTCTACGTTCTTCTGTCTCTTGTACTCTCCAGCAGCCTACCTACAAATTGAAGTCTATGGGTGGTCGAGCTTTTTCTGTTTCTGCACCAAGGTTATGGAACGCTCTTCCTTTGACAATTAGAAATTCGCCAACCCTGGACTGTTTTAAGAAGTCTCTAAAGACAGTTTAAAAAAAAAAAAAAAAAGCTATCGTGCTTGAGTATATTATTATTGAGTATATCATTATTATTATTATTATATTTATTGTGCTTGAGTATATTATTATTATTTATTTATTTTGCTTGTTTTTTAATTCTTGTTTTGATGTCTTGTTGCCATTTTCCTGTGTAGCGTTTTGGGTTGAGAAAAGCGCAATACAGATAAAATGTATTATTATTATTATTATTATTATTATTATTATTTAACGGTTAATGATCGATTAATGAGCTTCGGTTGTCGGACTTGGTCAAGAAAATAATTTAAATGAACAAAATTATCTCATTACAGTTCTCCAACAGAGTTACTATGCTACACAAGTTCACACAAACTCAAAAACTTGCATACACAAGCTGAGACCTGATGTCAGATTTGATCTTAGCCACCGCTCACGTCCATATTGATAAATGTCAAGTTTTGCATGGAAGCGGCCATACGCCCAGTTTTCTATAGTACGTTCATTTCATAAATAAGGCCCAGTGTGCATGTTGAGTTTTATGAGATCTTAAGCATGCTAAGAGCCCCAAAAAGAATATTAAGGTTTTATGTGTTGCCATAGTAAAACTATGATATCAGCCTCCATCAACAAACATACAGCTGATCTAAATCAATGTTTGTGGAAGTTATAACGCACTTCCTGTTTCTGTTTCTCACCATAAGTTTATTGCCTTGCCATGGCCAAACCATTTGAGATATCAAAAATCCATTCACAATTTAGCATATTCAGTTTCTTGGTATCATGTTGATGACTGAGTTTCTAAAATTTCCTGACAGGCAGAGCATATGACATACATTGCGAAAGTTGTTTTGGCTCAATGAGATCTATATGTGTTCCGAGTTCCCTTTCAGTCGGTCACGTTCGACGTACGTCAGTAGTGACCGACGAATTGGGATATCGCTAGAGAGCCCCTATCAGCTTCGAGAGAACTAAAACAAGCCAATGGAATTGGCATGCGATATTTGCATAATGCGCACCTCCCCTAACAGGTGGATATAAAAAGGGGGGCAGATGCAATCGCACTCTGTCTTTCGCTTCGGAGCCTACCTGGTGTCCTGTGGCTGTTTGAACTTCAAGCCTCTGAAGAAGTTTCGGCGCTTGTGTTGGTGTGACGACGCCTGCAGCGAGGTCGCGAGTTGGAGTGAGCCGGGTGGAAACATCCAATGTTTTCCCAGCGTTCCGCTGTAATTCCACTGGTTGGTCTGCGATTTGGTCTGGTTCCTCCTGTGTTTTTCTAAACATGTCGTGACGCTCCCTGTGTGTCTCGACACAAAAGAGCTGAAGTTTCCCCTTCTAAAAGAGCTTCACAGACAGACACTGCGTCTTTTTCAAGATGTCATTCTGTCTGTGCGTTTCTGGAGGCGGTCGTTTCCTATCCTCTCTGACGGCCACGATCACTTTCTCTCATGTCTGCTTAGCGTGCTGAGACTGTGTTTGTGGGTGGTCATATTTTCTTATGGAAATATGTCCACGTCGGCGCGTTGTTTGCTCGCCTTTCTCGTAAGGGCTTGAGCGCTCAGCGCGCCGTGTGCCGTCGAATTGCCGGCTGACAGCGCGCGTTGCCACGGCAACCCTGCGCGCTGTCTGGCGCTCTAGATGCACGGTCGAGACTCGGCTGCCTTTAATGAGGTGGAGTCCCCTCACTTATTCCCCGATCTAGTTATTTTTCTGAATCAGAAAAGTGCTACTTTGGTTAATAAGCCTGGGTGACCAGAGGATCACAGTGGGGCAATACCCGCCGACTCATTCTCCGTGGGCCCCCCACTCCTCTAGTGCATCGCAAACATGTTGTGACTATGTTCGTGGGTGGATCATGTTTAGATACATGGCCACGTCGGTGCCCAGGGTGCCGTGTGTCGTCCAGTTGGGCGGCCACGTCCACTGTCCAACATGGCTGGTAGCTTCTGCATGTGTTGCTGGTCCTCCTTAAAATAAATATGGAGGACCTAACATCTTAGTCAGGGCTCCAGCAGAGGATCAGATGTCGACTGCTACATTGGAGAGAGTATTGTTGGGCTCTGAACATGAAGATGAGGCTGAGCGTCCCACGGTTGTGGCGTGCTCATGCCGAATCGGATTCAGACTTGGCAACCATGCTTTCCCGGGCCCCTGGGGGTGTCGTGCGACGCGTACTCGCCTTGCTGCGCCCCCTGGCTTAGCCCGGATGTGCATGAAAAAACTTGGCAGTTTGTGGCCTTTTTTGGCGTTAATATGGAACGCCAAGAGGGTCATAATCTGCACTACAAGTTTTTTCTCTCACTACCCCCTAGGGTGGGGTGGCAGTGCTACGGGCACACCACCTCTGCCCTGCATGAGTCTTGGCCCCTGGCAAGTCTGCAGTAGGTCAAAGCACTCATTGCATGTGGGTAGTTCTGAGTCGGGGTTGAGCTACGCAGGATGCAAATCAAAGCGCAGGCCCCTGGCCAGACAATGTCCACCATGGTGGTCCAGAAACACCCCTGGCGAGTCTTGCTGGGATGTGCCGTCGTCAAAGTGTGCTTTCTCGATGCGCTCATCTCACAAACTGGCCTTGAACCCAGCCCGCTCAACCCGCAGTCACCTGACTAGCGAGAGACGGTCCTGGAGATATGGCGACCTGGAGCTGACGTAAACGGTTCTTTCTCCCCGGAGGAGGGCCGGGTGGAGAATTGGTCTGTTCCGCCGCTGGCTCTCCGGAGTCCAGCGGTACCCACTAAGAACAGTTTTCCGATCCTCTACGTCCCAAGAGTGTGGCTGGCGATGTGCAGCGCCCCGCGTTGCTACTCCCAGCCCCCTCTCACCTCGCCAGCAGGTGTCAGTGTGTTGGTGCAGGCCGTGCCCCGTGTGCCGTCTCCCATACGCACTGCTACCTCGCAGAGTCTGATCACACTCTGGGCCGCTACCACGCCGCCCGAGTCGGGTCCCCGTACTCTGGTTCGCTGCCCCACCCTCGGTACGTCTGTGGTGCGTTTGGTTCTGCTGGCTCGGTGTCTGGAGGCCTGGTTAGTGCCCCCAGCCCGTTCCGCTGGCTCATGCGTACTATCAGACTCGGCTATGCGATTCATTTCGCCCGGTGTCCTCCGGCGTCCAGGGGTGTCCACTTCACTTAGGTGTCGTTGGACATTGCACCTGTTCTCCGAGTGGAGATTGCTGTCCTCCTGGCGAGGGATACAATCGAGCCGGTCCCTCCAGCCGATTTGAAGTCAGGTTCAGCCCTACTTCATTGTACCCTAAAGGGCGGTGGGCTATGGCCAATCCTGGATCTGCGCGTCTTGAACCGGTACCTTCAGGCTGCCGTTTAAGGTGCTCATGCAGAAGCGCATTTTCGAGTGCGTCCGTCCCGGGGTTTGGTTTGCAGCATTCGACCTGAAGGATGCATACTTTCATGTCTCGATTCTGCGCTCGGGTCGAGCATGTCAGTACAAACTCCTACCCTTCGGGCTGGCCCTGTCGCTCCACGCCTTACACGGTTGCGGAGGTGGCCATTGTTCCCCTCAAGGAACAGGGCGTTCGCATTCTCGACTGCCTCGACGACTGGTTGTTCCTGGCCAGCTCGCGAAGCAGTTGTGCGTACACAGGGAGATGGTTTAGCTCACCTCAGCCTGTTGGGTCTTTGGGTCAGCTGGGACAAGAGCAAACTCGCCCCCGGGCAGAGGATCTCTTTTCTCAGTCTCGAGCTAGACTCGGTCGCCTGGATTGTGCGCCTCTCTGAGGAGCGCGTCCAGTCGGTGTTGAACTGCCTGAGTTCGCTCAAGCGCAGGATGGCGGCCCCACTGAAAGACTTCAGAGGCTCCTGGGGCATGTGGCATCTGCAGCCGCGTTTCGCCGCTCAGGTTGCTCCATATGAGGCCGCTTCAACACCGGCTCCGCGACTGGGTCCCGAGATGGCCATGGCAGCGCAGCACGCTCAGTGTCCTCGTGACACGGAGCTGCCGCCCTACCCTCATCCGGTGGTCGGACCCTTTGTTCCTGCGGGCGGGAGTACCCCTTGGACGCTGTGGTCCACACAGATGCCTCTACCACCGGATGGGGGGCCATGTACAACGGGCATGCGGTTCGGGTCTTGGACGGGGCCTCGACTGCATTGGCATATCAATTGCCTCGAGTTGCTAGCAGTATGTCTTGCACTGGGCCGCTTCAAGGAGCTGCTGTCAGACAAGCATGTACTGGTCCGCTCGGACAAGCACGGCGGCCGTTGCGTACATCAACCATCAGGCTGGTCTACGCTCCCGTCGCATATCGCAACTTGCCTGCCATCTCTTGCTATGGAGTCAGAAGCATCTGAGGTCGCTTCAGGCCACTCATGTCCCAGGTGTGCTTAACCGTGCAGCCTACGAGCTCTTACGGCAGCCTCCACTTGCGGGCAAGTGGCGGCTCCATCCCCAGGCGGTCCAGCTGATCTGGCACTACTTCGGCGAGGCCCAGGTAGTCCTGTTGCCTCCCCAGGAACTGCCCTCGGCCAGTGGTTTTCCCTGACCGGCGAGTCGCTCGGCACGGATACCCTGGCACTCAGCTGGCCCCGGGGCCTACGCAATATGCGTTTTCCCCCAGTGAGCCTTCTCGCACAGCTCCTGTGCTAGGTCAGGGAGGATGAGGAGCAGGTCTTGTTAGTGGCTCCATATTGGTCAGTCGGACCCGGGTTTCGGACCTAATGCTCCTCACGACAGCCCCTCCTTGGCCGATTCCTCTGAGGAAGGACCTCCTGACTCAGAGATGGGGCTTCCTATGGCACCCGCGTCCCGACCTGTGGAACCTCCACGTGTGGTCCCTGGACGGGATGCGGAGGTTCTGGGTGATCTCCCGCAGGCGGTCGTAGACACCATCACTTCCGCTAGAGCTCCTTCACGAGGAGCCTCTATGCGTTGAAGTCGAACCTATTCGTTGAATGGTGCTCCTCTCGCAAGACGAGAGGACCCCCGATCATGCTCGGTCAGATCTGTGCTTTCCTTCCTGCAAGAGGGCTTGGAGCGAAGGCTGTCTCCCTCCACCCTCAAGGTGTATGTTGCCGCTTCGCTGCACATCTCCATGCAGTTGATGGCAAGCCCTGGGGAAACACGGTCTGATCATCAGGTTCCTGAGGGGGGCGAGGGGACTGATTCCTCCTTGCCCACCCTCCTTACCCTCTAGGGATCTCACCTTAGTTCTTAGCTAACTTCGGCGTCATCCCTTGAGCCTTTGCAATTAATCGAGTTAAAAGTACTGTCTCTTAGACCGTCCTCCTGGTTGCATTGGCCTCATGTTAAGAGGGTAGGGGACCTGCACGCATTTTCGGTCGACGAATCGTGCCTGGAATTTGGGCCTGGGGATTCTCACGTCTTCCTGAGACCCCGGCCTGGATATGTGCCCAAGGTTCCTACCACTCCCTTCAGAGATCAGGTAGTGAACCTGCAAGCGCTGCCTTCGGAGGAGGCAGACCCAGCCCTAGCTTCGCTCTTTCCAGTTCGCGCCCTGCGTGTTTACGTGGATAGAACTTGAAGCTTAGGACCTCAGATCAGCTCTTTGTATGTTACGGAGACCAGCAGAAGGGAAAGGCTGTCTCCAAGCAGAGGATGGCCCACTGGTTAGTGGATGCCATCGCCCTGGCTTATGTTCCCAGGGCGTGCCTTGCCCGTTCGGGTTGAGAGCCCACTCCACCTGAGTGGCCTCTTCCTGGGCGCTGGCTCATGGCGCCTCGCTGACAGATTGTAGAGCTGTGGGCTGGGCGACACCCAACACGTTTGCTAGGGTTTTTAGCTTACGTGTAAGCTGGTTCTTCCCGTGTACTCGCTTCCACCAGCCGGTAGACGCGTTGAACCTGTGCTCGTGTCGGCTTGCAATGCCACTCCCACCCCCTGGGCAGGATATGTGCATCTGTTGACTCCAGTCGTGTTCCCCGTTCGGTGAACCCTGTCGAGTTCCTCCACCTCCACCTTCGGCTCGGGCATTGCGGAGTGTCTGATGCCAGACCAACATCCATCTTCGATGTTGTCTGTTGGTTGGGTTCCATATGTTGCAATCCCTCTACGTGAGTGATTCCATATGTGTATTGTCCACGGTTACTCCCTACGGTGAGCCCGTGTCTTTCCCTTAGCAGAGCTTCTGCTTTCTCCTGTCAGATGAGTCTCCCCCTACTCAGGTGGAGCCATCCCAGGGACTCATATGCGTTCTGCCCTGCGGGCCAGTCCATATGTTTTCCATGTAAATTCCTTCCCCTCTGGGTAGGTAGTGGTTCCGCAGCGTTCCTTACGGGTTCGCTTCCCCAGTGTAGTCTAGTTTACTTAGTGGGTATATCGGAACAGCAGTAGACTTCCCGGCGTAAGCTCGCCCTTCTCCGTCCCCTTGGTGCGACGGGCGGCTAGAGCCTGCGCTGGGCACTGGAAGGGGTTTCGTAACTGTGGCGTTTTAGTTGGGATCCCAATTCGTCGGTCACTACTGACGTACGTCGAACGTGACCGACTGAAAGGGAACGTCTCGGTTACGTATGTAACCCTCGTTCCCTGAAGGAGGGAACGGAGACGTACGTCCCGTCGCCACAGTTTCTGTACCCTCGCTGCAGTGCGGACACCGGTTGTCTCCTCAGCGAAAAACAGAGTGCGATTGCATCTGCCCCCCTTTTTATATCCACCTGTTAGGGGAGGTGCGCATTATGCAAATATCGCACGCCAATTCCATTGGCTTGTTTTAGTTCTCTCGAAGCTGATAGGGGCTCTCTAGCGATATCCCAATTCGTCGGTCACTACTGACGTACGTCTCCGTTCCCTCCTTCAGGGAACGAGGGTTACATACGTAACCGAGACGTTTCATAAATATACAGTGCCCCACATAAGTATTGGGACATTAAATATAATAAAAGATAAATATGAGACAAAAGTACAGAATGTCACATTTTTTATTCATTGTTTCTCGATTACTGAAGCTAGTGGTTTCTTTTCAGGACATTCCAAACTGTTGATTTAGCTATGCTCAACATTTGTGCTATAGCTGTAATTGAGTTCCTCTTGTTTTAGCATCCAAATTGCTTGCATTTCTCTCAAAATCAGCTCCCTTGTCTTTATCCTGACTTATGTTTTGTAACCAAATGCAATATCAGAATGTAGAATCAATGGATAAAACTGAGTAAACATTTCCAACTTTTTGATGTGTGAACAATTAATGCAACAAGACACTGCAGATCACTTAGAAACTCCTGTGAGCCAATTGTCCCTATACTTATACTCACATTAGATAGGCAGATGAAACTGTAAAAGCGCTGTTCTTATTAGCTGGTAAAAACCTGTGGTTTTAAATGGAAAAATATAAAATGTGACATTCGTCATAGTACAAAATTACCACCTAATCACAATACTTTATCAATTAATGACGGTCGTACAGGCGTAATCATGCCAGAAGCACTCTCGCGCGCACGCTCTCTCTCTCTCTTTTTGTTGCGCACAATCCCAGTTCTCTCAGACAGTGCGCGATTAGTTCTCCTTGCGCCTGAATGGTCAAATGCACTCATAGTTGTTAAAATGTTTATCGTTTGGAGTATCTCACGTAAATAGTCAGTTATGGCTTAAGTGGATGTAAACAGGATATGTGAGTATATTACATCATGGATTCGGTCTTAAAGGGACAGTTACCTAATTTAATATTTGTCATTAATGTTAATAAAACGACAAAAGATGTTAAATAAATGTGTGTATGTATATATATTAGTTTGTGACAAGCACATAAAAATTACTTTTTTCATTGGAGTAATAATAAAGAACCTATCCTACATTCATTAGTCTCATTGTGTTATGCTTGGAAAACTGCCACATCACCAAAAAATTAATTAATTAATTAATTAATTAATTAATAAATGTATAGGCATCGGTATCAGCGAGTACCAGAAAAAAAGTATCGGTACTCGTACTCGGTCATTAAAAAAATGGTTCTTTTGCCTCATATTCATTTTTTTAATCATAATAAAAAATAAAAATGTATCTTTACTGTCCCAACAATTCTGATGTATGTGCAAAATTTCAAGAGTTTGAGCATGTTAAGGGCCCCCCAAAAAACAATAATACTACTTAGTAAAAAATAGGGCCCTGCAGGGCTTGGGCCCTACCTTATAGCTGCAAGCAGTGATGATTGTGCCCAAGCTCTGATGCCACCGGTAGCTTTAGGAAAACTGCATGGTGGGCAATATACATTTAAAACAGGAAAATATAAAAGGACTATGTCAAAGTCATTTGAATATACTACATTTACCACAGCCAGCTTGTGCCACTATGACCGTGAACAACAATTGCTAAATCCATGTTATCATTTATATATGGATGAATTTTATGACAGGTTGTCATAGGTTATTGCAGCTCAAAATGTAGAAAGTCCAGAAGTATTCATCTTTCGAGATAGCAAAAATCTGCTTGCAATTTAGTATCCTCAGTGTCTTGGCTTCGTGTCGACCAAGTTTGGTGGCGATTGGATAAATTGCCAGAGTTTTTTAAAATCCAGAGCACTTTGGATAGATGTCTTCCTGGCGTATTATTATGAGCATGAAAGTTGTTCAGCATGATGAGATTTATAAGTATATGAAGTTTGGTTACTGTAGGTAAAAAGAGGTGTGCTTCAGAGCCCCCCACAACATCTGAAATCAAAATCTAAGACAAGTGAACACTCTTTTTACTACATATCTCGTGCTGCCTCAAGTTTAAACTCCAGCCACTACAAGGGGACTTCATTTCATCTGCCAGCACGCTCAAACGGGATTGGTTTTTATCTTACCACAATCCGGACCTGAAAAGATCCTGCAACAAATCGACTCGAAAAAAACCCCAAACCAAGGACGCTGATGAGGAGAAGAAGCAAGTACCTCCAGATTCTAAAGCTAAACTGGTGCATTAAATGAATGATTCATGGTTTGTTCAGGTCAGGTCTTTTGAAGTGCATATTTTGCTAGAAATTATGCTCATTGTTTCATTCTCTCTTAAAACGTTCTCATTTCCTTTCTATCTGCAACGTGTATGAATGTTTGTGTTTGTGTGTATGTTTTTGTTCGATTAGTTTGTGTTAGAATAATCAATAAAAGCTTATGTAGATTTTTAAAGAAAGTGTCTTGTATTATGTGCTTGAAAAATGTAATATCTTAAACTGTCGATCTCGTTACTGAGCTATTAATTTGTGTTTTCACAATAGTTGGAAATTCATATCCGATACAAGAGCTTATTACGGTTCAAGCGAATGAACGCTAGACAATTCAGTTGCTCAGTAGTAAACTAAATGACTCTTTATAATTCCCTGTAAATTAAGTATTTCATTTGAGCTGATTTGCTCCTACAACTCTGAGTATACACAAATAAAAGAAGACATTCCATAGTTTGAATTGATATATTACTTCTGTCTCTATGACAAAAAAAGAGTCTGTTTTGCTGCAATGTGAAAAAAATCCTGTAAAACGTACTGCCGCATTTTCCGATTCCAGAGGGTTAATATACTCAAAATTCTTCTTTAGTACTTCTTAACATAATCTTAAGAACATCTAAGTGTACTCAACTGTGCTATTTTGAGACATCATGAAATTTGAACTAAATGTGCTTTTAACATACTACGTACTACTTGTAGTACACTGTGAACTATATAGTAGGGATGCACTGATACCATTTTTTAAGAACCGAGTACGAGTACTGATACTTTTTTCTAGTACTCACCGATACCGATACCGATACCTATACCTATACATTTATTCATTTCTCTCTCTCTCTCTCTTTTTTTTTTTTTTTTTTGGTGATGTTGCAGTTTTCCAAGCACAATACAGTGAGACTAATGAATGTAGGACAGCTTCTTTATTATTACTCTAGTGAAAAAAGTAATATTTTTTATGTGCTTGTCACAAACTCAAAGAACACAAATTTCACAGTGTCCAATAAACTTCAAAGGGCATAATTACATATATATAGAGAATTGTTGTTATATAAAAATAAATTTACAAACAAACTACAAACAATACAACAAATACTATAGAGATACAAATGAAATAAACTTGTTTTTCAGATACAGTAGGTTTATTTACTATGTATACATTTAACATATTTTGTTGATTTATTAACATTAATGACACATATCCTGTTTTCACCCAAATGTTTACGTCCACTTAAGTCATAACTGACTGTACTTACGTGAGATAATCCACACGATGGACATTTTGACAACTATGTGTGCATGACTATTCAGGCGCGAGCAGAATGAGAACCTTCTGGTCTGTGTCATTCAGCGCGATTCCGCCTATCCCGTCTTCGCTAATCGATAATGAATTGTGATTGAAAGGATGCAGTTCGCAATGTGTGTGTTGTCATCATTAATTTTGAAGTATTTCCACACCTCCAAGGTTGACATTGTTTCTGCTGCTTCCACCGGTGTCTCTGTGCGTGGAAAATTATGTCAGTTACATCACTTGAGATATCGGTATTTGGTATCGGGGGTATTTTTACGAGTATGAGTAAGAGTACAAGTACATGAGCTTGGTGGGTTATTTCATGTATGTTACATGTGCAGAAGCATGCTCACAGCAATGTCTGTGAATGTAATCTAATCTAATAGAATTTGAAATATAATTTCATAGATTACACATTTTTGGTAATGTAATCTGACTACTGTTGGATTACATTTGGATTACTTTTGTGCTAACCCTTATTTGATGTCACATACACTATTGCCAAAAGTTTTGGGATGCCTGCCTTTACATGCACATGAACTTTAATGACATCCCATTCTTAATCCATTGGGGTTTAATATGGAGTTGGCCCACCCTTTGCAGTAATTACAGCTTCAACTCTCCTGAGAAGGCTTTCCACAAGGTTTAGCAGTGTGTTTATGGGAATTGTTGACCATTCTTCTAGAAGTGCATTGGTGAGGTCAGGCACTGATGTTGGCGAGAAGGCATGGCTCTCAGTTTCCGCTCCAATTTATTTAACCTTTATTCAACCAGGCAAGTCATTAAGAACATGTTCTTATTTTCAATAACAGCCTGGCAGGAGAGCAAAAGTCTCCTGAAAGACATACAGTCATACAATTCATCCCAAAGGTGTTCTATCGGGTTGAGGTCAGGACTCTGGGCAGGACAGGCAAGTTCATAATATGTGAGGAACATGTATGTACATGTTTGTGTTTTTGAAGGAATAACATTTATGTGTGGTTATTGAAAAAAACAAAAAACTTAAGTCACTGAAATAAAGCCAAAAAAATAAATAAATAATAAATCTGTGTTCACAAGACTTCTGGGTAATGGAGGCTGTAGACTAGAGTTTTTGCTTCAAAATTATGTAAAGAATTATGCTGCCTACTCGTTTATTTATAACAATATATTGATTTAGTTTTTGTAAGACACTTTTTGTCAAGAAACAGTATGCGTGGAGGCGTGAATAATCATGAATAAGGCTCACACCTGAGAAGACATAAGAATCACATAATGAGCTGTAATGACCTGCATATTAATGAGGTCTTTCAGTCAGGTAGGCTGTGAAAAAACCCTCTGTGTCTGTCTCAAGCTCATCATGGTGTAAATCAAACATACAGAAAAAAACAGCAATATTGTGAAATATTATTACAATTTAAAATAATGGTATTCTATTATATACTTTAAAATATAATGTATTTCTGTGATGCAAAGTGTCTGAACAATTATGTTACATCTATGGCATTTCATATAGCCTTTTAGCTTAAAAGCATGCACATTTGGAGAAATATTGATGGATTCTCATATGTTTGTCAGTTTTCTATACAGAGGAGTAATATTTATTCGGTATTTATTGTCATTACTATGAGCGCTGGGTACTGTGTTTTTAATTCATTTAGTCCACAAATGCCTCCTAAAAGAAGAAAAACCAAGTGACTCTCCAGGAACTAACAGAGGCTTCCAGAGATCGCTATAATATGCAGATAAACACTTTAAGACAATAAATACACGATTGCGATGATGTATGCATGTATTGCCTCAGTATTTTTGTCTGAATAGCGCTCGTTCCGTGGGCGTGGCCGCATTAGCGGATGATGAGCTGAATCACGGACTTCTGACATGGCTCTCTTTTCATACAGATTACATAAACAGAATTTTTGTTTTCGATTTGACTTACACGATTTAAAACATGACATTTCAACGTTTCTTTAGACATAAGTATAATTTTAGTATTCACTAAGTTACAGTTAATTTTCTGAGAACTATCAGATTGAACTTCAGATCACGCATCACATTAGTTGTCTTTATTTTGCAAAAAGCACAACATTTTGTGGTTACTCTGAGTGTACACAAATAAAAGAAGATATTCAACAGATTAAAATGGTGTATAACTCTTAATTTTATGTGCAACATTGACAGAGTATTTTGAGTCTCTTTCACACTGGTAAGAAAAAAAACCGGCGTAACCGCCGATCCGAGGGAGTTAAGGGTTCCTTTCACTGGAACTAAGGGGCCAAGCCCAACCCCTGAAAAACAACCCCACACCATAATCCCCCTCCACCAAAATTTACACTTGGCACAATGCAGTCAGGCAAGTACCGTTCTCCTGGCAACCACTAAACCCAGACTCATCCATCCATTGCCAGACAAAGCATGATTCCTCACTCCAGAGAACACATCTCCACTGCTCTAGAGTTCAGTGGCGGCGTGCTTTACACCACTGCATCCAATGCTTTGTATTGCACTAAGTAATGTAAGGCTTGGATGTAGTTGCTCTGCCATGGAAACACATTCCATGAAGCTAATCTGAAGGCCACATGAAGTTTGGAGGTCTGTAGCTACTGATTCTGCAGAAAGTTGGTGACTTCTGTGCACTGTGTGCCTCAGCATGCGCTGACCCCGTTCTGTGATTTTACGTGACCTACCACTTCATTGCTGTTGTTCACAATTGCTTCCACTTTGTTATAATACCACTAACAGTTGACCGTGGAATATTTAGTAGTGAGGAAATGTCACAAATGGACTTTTTGCACAGGTGGCAACCTATCATGGTACCACGCTTGAATTCACTGAGCTCCTGAGAGTGACCCATTCTTTCACAAATGTTTGTAACCAACGAAATCAACGATTTGGAGGGGTGTCCCAGTACTTTTGGCAATATAGTGTATATTGTAGGATAATCTTGTACTATTTTGAGAGATACAAAGAAAAATTATATTCCAAAAAATATATTCTTTTCACCAACTAGTGCCTCAACAGATTCTTTTTAAAGTGTAATATATGGACAAATATTACTTCAAAATACTAACAGTAAGTTTGAAGTTATTTCATTCTAACAACACTGAACAGTTGATGGTTAGACACATGTACTGTCAGCAAATAAACAAATGATTGAATCTTTTTTAGTGCTTTGATTGTTTTTGTTTTAAAACTATTTAATGATTTAATTGATTATTAGCTTTTCAGCAACTCAAATGAAGGAGAAATTGTCCATTGAAAGACACTGACCATATCATACAGGGGCCTAGCCATCATTTCAGAAGTGAGGGGCCAGAAATGTAAAAAAAAAAAAACATTTTTTTTTTTTCTTAATTGACAGTTTTTCATCCCCTTATTTCTAACTTTTATTTAGCTAAGAAATTAAATACACTGCTGGATAATTACCAATAATTTGTATTATTCATTGCATTTGTAATATTTTTTTCTATATTTTCCTAATGCCAGTTTTATGGTTTGTTTATATACTACACTTTTCCCCATTTTTATCACAGAACAAGGCAGAAAATATATTTTATAGTTTCGATAGGCCACTGTAATAACTGCTATGTCAGTCAGCACTGAATTATTCAGATACTTTATTTATTACCTGGAGATGACTCGAAAAACACACACAAACCATATATTGTCCAATTGTGCATGTATTGTCTTGGTTTTTTATTCAGTTTAGCTACAGCGATAGCTGGATGCCTTTATCCATATTAGGGATTTCCTGGCACATCATAAGTAAAGTCCCTGTAAAGTCAATTCTGAGAATTGTTTCTAAACACATTATAAATGTTACAAATGTAATGCTGAAACACATTACAAAGACTGTGAATTGTGTAGTGCTAAATTGTGAAGTTAGAGCGTTTGTTTTTCAGTTTTTCACCAATTCTCTGTTCAGGATTTCTTGGGCGGAGCTAAAACGGGGGTCCGATGACGCACTGGAGCCCCTGAGCATGGCCCTGCCCCTAACACTATATAAATGTTGATGATGCAGTGAGCGTGGCCCTGCCCCTAACGATACAGCGGCTTACTCTCTCAATCTCGAGTGTCATTTAGTGATGGGAAGTTGTTCTTTTCCGCGAACCGTTTTTTTCGGACAGTTCGATTCAATAAACCGGTTGAAAAAAACTGGTTCACCGGTTCTTTTACGCTTCGACGTAATGACGTCATCTGCGATGATGTCGTCTATCGCGGGCCGGGATGAAAAAACACTTAACACATTCAAATATCAGTCAGTCAGTAATCATAACATCAGTCAACTAAAACATCATTATCTGAAATGTTTCTTACAATTTAGTTTTGCATCTAAAGCATCCAAACACATGTACAGGCAGTGATGTGCAAACAAAGTTTTACAGTTATAAAGTGAATAAATTAGCCTTCATCAGAGCAGAAACCATGATCCTCTTACATTACGATTTATTTGGAATTAAATAAACGTACGTTTCGCCAGATTGGCCCCTCATTCGAGTCCTCTCATAGCATCAGTTGCTGTGACAGTCATTACTGTTCGGTAGCTTCAGATCACACGCTGAATCACGCATGCGCAGTATCAACAGCTCATCGGTTCTCAAATCGGACACATTCGAAAGAAGTGGTTCTCGTGTACTGGTGATCCGAAAACCATTGCAACCGATTCTACTCGAGAACGAGATTGAGATTCGAGAACCGCGAGAGCGATTCAAAAGGAGTCGCTTGTTTGCTCTTGCTGTAGTTTGATTACGTCATTTTTTTTTATCTTTATATCACTTTGTTTAGAAATTAAATAAACTGTCCATGGATTATTTATGAAACAAATGTTTAGTTTGATAGATTTACAAACAATTAATTGTTTCCAATCTTTAAAAAAAAATAACTGAAAGCACAACTGCACAACTTTTACTATATTGCTTTTTTATATAACATTAATATAGAAAAAGAAATTTTTAGAACTATTTCTGAACATTAGTTTGATCTGTGCACAAAATATTATGTTCATGATGGCATGTAGTTTATTATGTACAGTATTTTGTATGCTATTAATCTGTTATGGTGTAATTGGAAAAGCACAATAAACTTTTTGTATTTTGAATTAAGTCATAAACATATTTCCAGTATGTTTTATATTATCACACTTTCTGATGTTCAACGGTACTTTTCATCTCTCTAGAAAAATTACACGCACACACAGTATCGTCGGTTCATTGGTTCTCAAATCGGTCCAAAAGAAGCAGTTCTCGGTTGTGTACTGATGATCCGAAAACCCTTGCAACCGATTCTTGAATCGATAACAAGAACGGTGACAGGCCATGTACGTTCGTTTGTGTATGCCGCGCATGCTCACTCATGTCAGCTGCTCTGCTGCTCGTGCTCATCATCATCATTTCTCTCTTTACAGCAGGTTAAGTCAGTGTCCTGTTGGAGTAACTGAATAACTCCAGGATGTTGGTTTATTTCAAGAGGTAGTGTCAGGCATGTCAAAAGTCACCGGTTCACTGAAAACAGATTATATGGGGCCGGACAGAGTCTCTCCCGTCCCGGCCTTCATCCTCCCATCTCGCGGCGCCGTCATTTGTCGACTCGACAACTGTTGGCAGTACGAGCCCACTAATGAGGGTAAGTTGCCGTGTGTGCTTATGTTATAATGAGTAGGTAGTCCACAGTAACTCTACTAAAATTTGCAACCCTTTAACGTGTTTCTTTTTATATGCATCAGTATGTTTGACTCATTAGACAAGTCAGTTAAGACGGCAGCTCTCTCGAATGGGTGTGGTTTCAGTGCAGATAGTGGACACGCCCGAGATTTTGATAACTTCTTTCATTTACTTGCAGATTTTTTTAATCATTCAAACTTGGCTGGGTGGTTAATAACACATTTTTCTGCGGTGTGACAAACTCAGAACACATACTTTAAAATGACTTTACAGGGACTTTAATACTTCTATGAGTCTGTTTTGGACTTTCTGTGCGAGAGCTCCCTCTAGCTTTGAGTATGAATAAAACAGACTCTGTATGAGAGTGTTTAGTGATCGGGTGTGTCTCATACGTCCTGAAAAGTGAAGCTGCGGGCTCTTTGATCGCCCCCTGGTGGCTGGATGCAGTACAGGTCATAAACCCCACCCTCTCAATGCAGTCGAATGAGACTTCAGTGAAAACTTAAAAATAAATTCTGCTTCAAATAAAACTTTCTGAAAGATGGTTTTGGTCATTTAAGGTAATTGTTATCACGCTGATATATATTCAATTGTTCGTTTTTGTGATAATTTAGATTTTAGCTAGCAATTTGATTCTATAAAAACGGGCCGTGTCGTCATGATTTGCAGTTGATTGACAGCTTGTCTGAGGACTGTCGGAGCTTCGAGGGGAGATTGAAGATGTATAACTAACTATTAATTTTCGATTTCTTTGTTATTTAACACCAACAAAATTAGTTGTTCAGCAGTAAACTGTACTAACCGACCTACAGGATCTGACAGATCATCGAACTTTTTTCTGTAACATTAAATGTGGGCTTTATAAGCTAATTAACAAATGTTATTAGTTAAGATAACACACCTAATGTTAACCATGTCGGGAAAAAGCAGGTGATCATTATCTGGCAGTTACTTATTATTTTTATGGGTATAAAATAATAATTAGCAGGACAAAACTAATGATAGCCTACTCCAATTACAGCAATCGATCTCCTGTAACGTTAGTTGAACTTGATTTAAAATGGCAGGACCATTTCTGATATTTAGAGTTGTTTCTAGTGGCATATTATATTGAGTTTATCTACTGAATTTGCTGTTTCAAAAATATTATTGCTCTAGAAGCAGAATAGCCTATTATTTTATAGGTGGAATTTTAAATTGTGTATAATTTTTATAGTCTATTTAAAATACATGAAAGATGACGCAATCGTCTGGGCGGAAGTTTGATACCGCGACTCCACTTCCGGGCTCCACTGACGATTCCTTCTGCGCATGCCCATGCTCCAAACTTTTTTTTTTTTTGACGTATTGCGTAACATGTCAGCGCCCATTCGTCGGCCCATTTTGGCTTCAGTTCATTACAATGGAAGGAAGCTGTGTCGCGTTGTCCATCTTTTTTTACAGTCTATGTTAGCGATCCGTAATGTTCACATCTCATCATTTTGGGAAATGAATAAAACACCAGGCATGCATAGACTATTTTTTCTCTTAGAATTTAAATCTTTTACACTGGTCAGTGAAAACCTCTACATGAACAAACTTGCCTGAAAAAGTGTGGGGGACAAACTTTTGTTTTATTAAAAGTGGGGGGACACATCCCCTGAGTATTCTACACCCATGGTATCATATACCTGAGTGCTTCACCGCCAAAAAAACTCAAAGAATATAAGAGGCAGGTTTATTATGTAAAAAATATAAACATCAAAAAAAATGAAACATTAGGAGAATCAATTAATTGTGAACAACTTACTGCCATTGTGTAAATAATATGTAATCACGTAATCCATAAAAAGTATCTGTAGTCTGACTATGAGTATTTTAAAAAATATTTTACTCTAATTTCAAGTACTTTTTGGAGTCTGATTATGTAATCCAGATTACATGTAATCCGTTACTACCCAGCTCTTTGGGTCATAATATGATATAACATAATGTATTGCGATACAATACATATAGTGATATACTATGACATACTTTTTTATATAGGCCTATATCAAAAATGTAAAAAGAAAAAAAAATGCAACTTGCTGTGTACCACCTGGGGTATTCTGGTATGTATATCACATTATATTGATAACTCAGCAGAAAAAAATACTTCCATTCTAATTTATTAGCAAATGTATTTGTATTGCACAGTGTCACTGAACAGCGAAAACACTAAAATGTATGAAGTGCATATTGTGTAACTAAACACTTTTAACTAAAGATGTAGATACCACAAAAAAACTTGCAGTGCTGTTGATAGTGGGACGTTTGTGGAAGACAGTTATACGAGTTCATCTTGAGGTTGGAATAAAACACGAAATGTGAAAATGGTTCTTTGAGTCTGACTGGGCATCATCCACTCTGAGACCGCGACGCAAGCACTGCCTCGACTGCACAAAATGCTTCCACAACGGCCGAAAGCGGTAGTCATGCAGTGATTCCACTTGCTGCGACCCATGTAAAACTAAAGTGCACCCACACATTGGCTCTGAAAGCTGGATGCACTAATATTTTCCGCTATGCTTCCTTCTGCTTACTTCTGAGACACTGGCCATATGTATATGACGGGCAACTGTAAGCTTTGTAAACAGCGAGGTGTTCTGGCACTTAAAAAACAAAGTGATAAACATTGGATGACACTCAATCTCCAACAGTTAATTGAGCTTTATAACAGATAACAACCATGCAATTGTAACCCAAAAATTGATTTCGGAAATCGGGAAAAAAAATGTCTCAGTCCTATGTAATGTGTGTAAACAAAGGTGTCTCAGTCCTGTGTAATGTGTTTAAAAAAAAGTTTCTCAGTCCTACCACTTCACCAGGAATACCATTCAGTTAATTAAGTACGGTAGAAAGAAGAGCTGACGAGTTGATAGAGTGCGACAAGATGACAAAGAGCTGAAGAGTTGATAGAGTGTGACGAAATGATGAAAAGAATTACTTCTGAGACACTGGCCATATGTATATGACGAGCAGGTAGAGTCCTCATTCAGTATTTGTCTGAGAAATCTATTTTAAGAATCAGCCCTGATTTTTTAGGTGACCTGTCAAGCCCTAAAGACCCTGCTATGACACGGCATGTAAGAACAGTCCGTGATCTACATCAGCAGAGGTTAGGCAGGGAACTGGCATTAAGATACTAAGACGAACTGAACGCTATCCCTGGGAGTGGTAGAGCAGAATTCCTACTTGCTCTTCAGAATGAACTTCAGAGCATTCAGCTTCATTCGAATAATTCACTAGCTGTTGAGGCAGATCCACATCCTACTGTTCACAGTCCAAGTCTTCAAGCACTAACCCTGCTGAGTTAATTCAAGCTCAAAATACGATTCCAAACTTTTCCCCCTTGCATGTTCCACCAAGTCCAGTGCATGTTGATGAAAGTATGCTTAACCCCCCTCAGATTCAAAGGGTTGTTGTGGAGCATGTCATTCGTAATAAGTCTGCTCAATCACCTTTGAGCCGTATCCGCACATTCTCTGGCAGGACCCCCAAGCCAAATGGAGAAGTAGACTATGAGACGTGGCATACTCAAGTTGATCTTCTACTTTCTGACCCCTCTTCGCCAGATTCTCAGAAAGTGAGGATGATCTGAGAGAGCCTGCTTAGCCCAGCAGCTGACATTGTCAAGCCCTTAGGTATCAATTCTTTACCTAGCTCTTACCTTAATCAGATTGAATCTGCCTTTGGTGTAGTAGAAGAAGGAGAGGAGATCTTTGCCACTTTTCTTAACCTAAATCAAAATGCAGGAGAAAAGCCTTCAGTATACCTGCAAAGACTGCATTCTCTTCTTACCCGAGAAATATCCAGAGGGAGTGCCAGTGTTGCAGATTCCCGCAAGCATCTGCTCCGCCAGTTCTACCAGAAAGACTCGGGAGGCAAGATAACATAACAATGAAATTTATTAACAACCAGTAAGCTACAGAATAAGATAAAGTTCTTTGGCGTAGGCCCCGTCCATAGCACATATCCAAAGGGTTGTAGGCTCAGCATATCCTGCCCGGAATTAAGGCAGGGGCGTAGCCAACCCCCAAAGGATGGTAAAGAGTTATCCCAACTGGACGGAGCCTACCCCCAAAAAATTTTAAGAGAAATGTATACGCACCAGTGATGAATCTTGTAGTTCCTGAAACAGAGATAAGAAAAAATTAGGCATGAAAGGATTTAGTGTAAGACAATGATAACATAAACACAAAAGGCCACAATAAGCCACATAAACACGATAGCCTTGAGCGGCGACAACGGCTATGTTAAGCCACATAGACACGACAGCCTTGAGTGGCGACAACGGCTTCTGAGGTGATTCTGAGGTAAATTCCCCTGGATGCATAAAACCATAAAAAGCTGATAGAAACACTGCTTCTACTGCTTCATATATGTTAATATATGAAGAAAAAAGACAATTGCGAATGGAAATTATTCATCTTTGCAGAATAGGCAAAGTGATTGGCAGGCTTTTATCTGGGGTTTTGCATGAAGATTTAGCTATGCCTTTGAGTAGCAAGCAAATAGAAGGTACTGAGAAAAGACTTGGATAATTAGGATTAAAATACCTTGCGTAAAACTGAACGTCTGCTAGCAACCTACGAATAGAAGAAATTTTTAGATTGCGTTTCTCATGATTATAAACCAGAAAGGAACAAACAGTTGTAATCAAGATGGGAAATAACAGGATCTGAAATAAAAAGCAAAACATTAGAAATGAAGACCAAGCTGATGTATAAGCATTAAGTGTAGAGGGAGCCACACCTTTTGATATATAGTGTCTAGCCGAATTCAGCAATTTGTCTAGTTTAATATTATCTCTGCTAGAAGGGGGCAGGGTGTTGGATCCGGGTTGGCTGAAGGGCAAAGCCGTCTGAAAACCCGAAAACGAAAGCGAGAAAGAGAGTCAGATATAACATTGCAGTGACCGGGAATATGGGCTGCCTTAATAATAAAATTGTGAACAACTGATTGCCAAATTAAACGTCTTAAGAATGACATAATCGTAAAACAGAATGATCTACCTTTGTTGATAATAGCGACCGTGGCTTCGTTATCGCAAAACATCATGATACGTTTCCGAGACCACGTCGGACCCCAAAGAACACTAGCTACCACTAAGGGGTAGATTTCATGAAGAGCGGATGAAACTGAACCTGATTCTGGCTTGGGAAAATCATTTGGCCATTTCTTGGCAAACCATTGCCCTTGAAATAATCCCCCAAAGCCGATAGAAGGGGCAGCATCAGTGAATAATTGCAATTCATCAGACGATTCAAGATCATCATTGTAAAAGAAAGAAATGCCGTTCCAATTGTTTAATAAACTAGACCAGAATCTGAGATCAGACAGACATCCTTCATCTAGCTGAATTGGGTCGCATAAATTTGGCACGGAGTGAGCTAACATTAACAAACGAGATATGAAAGCCCTGCCTTGAGGAATAATACTCATTGTGAAGTTAAGGTGACCTAGCAGAGAGAGCATATAACCCTTGGAATAAAACATAACGAGACAAAAGATTCCAGAAAAGCCCTAATTCGGAGAAGCTTCTCGTTAGGAAGAGAAGCTTGCATTTTGTCAGTATCGAGTAAGATCCCTAAAAATTCTAATGAAGTAGAGGGACCCAGGGTTTTCTCTTCTGAGAGAGTTCCATTTAACGCCAAATAAAGGCCAATCGGAGGGGTGAATTGGCATGGTCTTGAATGCATCCGTAATATCAGCTTGGTTAACCATACCTTGGTTACATCCAAGTTGCCATAACCTTTCCTTGTACCGTCACGGGTGTCACTTGTACATCCCTTGTGCTTGTGGTTCCAGATTGTCACTTTAACAGTAAGGTCCCACTGTTGATTGGCACAAACGTTCTTGACCGCTTGTATCAGCAGGGCATAGAGAGGAAAGGGACCAAGTTCTTTCAAAAACCTGGGGGCAGTACTGACTATGCTTTGCTCTTTCAGCATGTTGCTCAGAATTATGAGATTAGGAGGAAATAATTTCAAGTAAGAGCACTGGGAAAATACCATATCACTATCCCTGCCAAACAGAAAACATGTATCCCTTGTCAAGTGAGAATGAAGGGCATGTCAAACACTGCATTTGTTTTAGAGCAACCAGAGTCTTTTCCCTTACCAGGAGGTCTTCTGCTTGAGTACGCTGTGGTCAGTGCCCCACGCAGGGCTTGTTCTAAGATTCCTGTCATCATAAAGAACATAACCGACCGTGATATTATCCTTTGTCCCAAGGGTGTGATCGCGAAGATGGCAGCTGCTTGTGTTCTGCCTCTGAAGACTGAACTTTTGTCTTGTTCTGGTCAGGTGCCATTTGGCGAGCTGGTGTTCGATCTTGATAACTCGACCATTCCTGAAGAATGGAAAAAACGCATCTCTGATAAACTCAACTCACTGTTGGAGGTCTTTGCTGTTGACGACTTATCATATGGTCATGCTACTACAGTGAAGCACCACATCAGATTAAAGGATGAGACCACTTTTAAGGAACGACCCAGGCCAATTCATCCCAGTGACAGGCAAGCTGTAAAGCAACATCTGAGGGAACTCCTAGATGCTGGAATAATCAGAGAGTATGAGAACCCTTTTGCATCACCAATCATTTTGGTTCGCAAGAAGAAATGGCAAATCAGACTTTGTGTCGATTATAGAAAGCTTAATGCGCACACTATAAAAGATGCATACGCACTTCCCAACATAGAGGAGACTTTCTCGGGACTCAGTGGTGCTAAATGGTTTTCTGTCATGGACCTTAAATCGGGATATTACCAAGTCAAAGTAGCCGAAGAAGATAAACACAAAACAGCTTTTGTTCGTCCTCTGGGCTTCTTTGAATTCAATTGTACGTCTCAAGGTGTCACAAATGCATCTAGCACTTTTCAGAAGCTTATGGAAAGGTGTGTAGGAGACTTACATTTAAATGAAGTACTTGTATTTCTGGATGATCTTATCATCTTTTCTAAAACACTCGAGGAACATGAAACCAGGCTGATGAAAGTGTTGACTCATCTGAAAGAGTGTGGATTGAAGATGTCTCCTGAAAAATGCCACTTTTTCAAATCCTCTGTAAAGTATCTGGGACATGTGGTGGATGTTGATGGAGTTCACACCAATCCAGAGAAGATCTCGGCTCTAAAAGATTGGCCTCATCCTTCAACCAGGCGAAAGCTAAAGCCGCTGAACCATCTTACTGTGAGATATTGTCCTCCAAGGAGAAGGGGGAAGGTTTACAAGAGAGAGAAATCAAGCACTCCTGTGAATACCAATGCTCCCATTGATGACGAGTGGACAGTCGAGTGCGAAAATGCATTTAAGACCCTGATTGAGAAATTGACATCTGTCCCAATCCTTGCCTTCATAAATCCAGAACCTTCCTATGTCTTACATACAGATGCCTGTAGGGAGGGGCTTGGCACGGCTCTCTACCAAGAGCAGGAGGGAAGCTCTGCGTGATAGCATATGCCAGTATTTGTCTCTCAAAAAGTGAGAGAAACTATCCTACCCATAAATTAGAATATTTGGCCTTGAAATGGGCCGTCTGTGAAAAATTCAGTGATTATCTTTATGGTACTGAATTTACTGTTCTAACAGTATTCAATATAAAATACAGTGCTGGGTCTGTCAATAAGGATGCTGATGGATTGTCCAGGAGACCACAGAATCCACCAGAGGAGGATGATGCGTTCCTTGAAGAAGAGAGGGCTATTGGAGACTTAAAACGGCGACTATGCAAGGAAACTGAGGTGATCTCCACCGAATTGCTCTCTGCATTGTGTGAGCGTCATTCATTTGTCTTGTTGAACGACGTGTCAGAGGCATCAGTGTCTGTTGTTCCTGTTGAGACCTTGGCTTTGAATGCTACATCTGTCCCTGAAAATTTCACCACCAAAGGGTATGAGACAATCCCTGGAATGACCTGTGACGATTGGTACCGAGCTCAGAGGGAGGATCCAACTTTGTGAAGGATTATTTCTTTCATGGAGCAAGGTCAGAAACCCAAATTCTGATACACCAAGCTTGAACCACTCAAGGTCAAACTGCTCCAAAGAGCAGTTTGACTGCTCAAACTGAGGGAATGGAAACGGCTTGAGTTACAAGATGGAGTGTTATACCGGATAACACTCCATCAAACTGAGGGAATGGAAACGGCTTGAGTTACAAGATGGAGTGTTATACCGGACGTGGAAAACTCATGGGACTGTGTTGCACCAGCTGGTTCTGCCTCAAAAGTGCAGAGAGAAAGCATTGGATGGTGTTCATGATGAGGTGGGCCATCTTGGCTATGAGCGTGCACTTGACTTAGCTTGTGCTAGATTCTTTTGGCTGAAGATGGCAAGGGATATTGAGAACAGATGTTACACCTGTGAGAGATGTTTTAGGAGGAAAGCAAGCCCTCAAAAAGCTCCCATGGAATACATACAGACAACTTATCCCCTTGATTTAATATGCATGGATTATTTGTCTCTCGAGCCTGACAATCATGACACCAGAAATATATTGGTCATGACCGACCACTTTACCAAATTTGCTGTGGCTGACCAGAAAGCTAAGACCTTCGCAAAGGCATTCTGAGAGAATTTCATTGTCCATTATGGGTTCTCAAGTCGCATCCTTAGCGACCAAGGAAAGGATTTCGAATCCCACACCAATCATGTTCTAAACATGATTCACAGAATCTACACAACAGCAAAATAGAGGCTTGATGCCAAAATAACTCTTGAGGCCTGTTTCACACTGCAAGCATAAGCAGCGCGTGAGCAGCGCAT
This sequence comes from Chanodichthys erythropterus, assembly GCF_024489055.1. Taxonomy (NCBI): domain Eukaryota; kingdom Metazoa; phylum Chordata; class Actinopteri; order Cypriniformes; family Xenocyprididae; genus Chanodichthys; species Chanodichthys erythropterus. The sequence continues at coordinate 39,428,156 of NC_090228.1, read as the reverse complement.
ATTTTTTTCGGCGCCCATGTTAACCAACAGATGCATTCACACAGGCAGCAGGAGCAGCGCGTAAGTGTAAAGCAGGAGCGTCGCGTAAGCAGCAGTGAAGCGGGGGTTTCGGCGCCGAGTCTATTTTTGCTGCGCTGCTGAAAGCACATTTTTGATGGACAAAATAAATATAATTTTACACACAAAACATGTTCAAAATGCACAGAATAAGCATGTCTAATGTGTTTTAACAAGAATTTGAGTATGACAGAAAAGAAAATTAAGAACCAAAAATAATTATGGAAGACTTACCCATATAAACTTGTTTTTAATTATTCAGTTTGGGTTAAAGTATGGTGTATTATAAAAAAAACTAAAGTAAACCAGCCAGAAAATAGGATATATAAACATTATTTCAGTTATTACACAGAGAGATATATAGGCTCTTGCATACCCAAATCAAATCCGAGTTTGCTGGCTTTTTTCGCCGAGTTTGCTGTCTTGTAAACATGTGCACGCGGCAGATGTTGTAAAACACAAAGCTTACCTCATTCGTGTGCAGCAATGGATGACACAAGGCTTTTATTTATTTATTTTTATTTACTTATTACGTTTATATGAGAATGTTGTACACCTCCCCATGTTAACAAACTTTCAAGACTCAAGTTTATAAATGACCAACTTATAAAAACGTCTCGGTTACGTATGTAACCCTCGTTCCCTGAAGGAGGGAAAGGAAACGTACATCAGTAGTGACTGACGAATCGGGATATCGCTAGAGAGCCCCATCAGCTTCGAGAGAAATAAAACAAGCCAATGGAGATTGGCATGTGATATTTGCATAATGCGCACCGCCCCGAACAGGTGGATATAAATAGGAAGCAGATGCAATCGCACTCTGTTTTTCGCTGAGGAGACAACTGGTGTCCGCACTGCAGCGAGGGTACAGAAACTGTGGCGACGGGACGTACGTCTCTGTTCTCTCCTTTAGGGATAGAAGGTTACATACGTAACCGAGACGTTCCCTTTCAGTCGGTCACGTTCGACACACGTCAGTAGTGGGGAGTTTTAGGCCGTGGACAATTACACATATGGGACCACTCACATAGAGGGATCGCAACATATTGAACCCAGCCAACAGAAAACGTCAGTGACGGATGTTGGCCTGGCATCAGACACTCCGCAACCTGGAGGACCTGAAAACAGTTCTTTGTGGGTACCGCTGGACTCTGGAGAGCCAGTGTTGGAACAGACCAAAATTCTCCACCCGGCCCTCCTCCGGGGAGGGAGCAATGCGAGCATCGTCTCACGAAAAAACTGTTTACCTCAGCTCCAGGTCGCCTTATCTCCAGGACCACTTCCCGCTAGCCAACTGGGTTGACTGCAGGCTGAGCGGGCTGGGTTCTAGGCCAGCTTGTGAGATGAGCGCATCGAGAAAGCGTACTTTGATGGCGACACATCCCAGCAAGGCTAGCCAGGGGTGTTTCTGGACCACCATGGTGGACATTGTCTTGCCAGGGGCCTGCGCTATGACTTGCATCATACGTAGCTCAACCCTGACTCAGAACTACCCATATGCAATGAGTGCTTTGGCCTACCACGGACTTGCCGGGGGCCAAGACCCATGCAGGGTAGAGGGTAGTGAGAGAGAAAAAAACTTGCAATGCAGATTATGGCCCTTTTGGCGTTCCATATTTGACGCCAAAAAAGGCTTACAAACTGACAAGTTTTTCCATGCACTTCCGGGCTAAGACAGGGGGCGGGGCAAGGCGAGTATGCATTGCACGACGCCCCCAGGGGCCCGGGAAAGCATGGTGTCAAGTCTGAATCTGATTCAGCACGAGCACACCACAACCGATGGACGCTCAGCCTCATCTTCATGTTCAGAGCCCAACAACACTCTCTCCAATGTAGCAGTCGACATCTGATCCTCTGCTGAAGCCCTGACTAAGACACTAGGTCCCCCATGGGAAGGACCAGCAATCCATGCAGAAGCTACCAGCCATGTTGAACAGTGAACGTGGCCGTCCAACTGGATGACACACGGCGCACTGGGTGCCGACATGGCCATGTTGTACTAAACATGAACCACCCACGAACATAGTCACAACATGTTTGTGATGCACTAGAGGAGTGGGGGGCCCACGGAGAATGGCTTGGCGGGTATTGCCCCACTGTGATCCTTTGGTCACCCAGGCTTATTAACCAAAGTAGTATTTTTCTGATTCAGAAAAATAAACTAGATCAGGGAATAAGTGAGGGGACTCCACCTCATTAAAAGGCACTCGAGTCTCGACCGTGCATCTAGAGTGCCAGACAATGCGCTGGGTTGCCATGGCAACGTGCGCTGTAGCTCGATGGCACACGGCGCGCTGAGCGCTCGAGCCCTTACAAGAAAGGCGAGACAAACAACGTGCCAACGTGGGCATGCTCTCACAAGAGAACATGAACCACCCACAAACACAGTCTCAGCACGCTAAGCAGACATGAGAGAAAGTGATTGTGGCCGTCAGCAAGGATAGGAAACGACTGCCTCCAGAAACACACAGACTGAATGACGTCTTGAAAAAGACGCAGTGTCTGTCTGTGAAGCTCTTTTAGAAGCTTTTGTTCTTTGTGCCGAAGCACACAGGGAACAGCTACGATGTGACTGCAGGTACACTTTTCACTCCCTGAGTCACATACACAGAGGAAATTTCAGCTCTTTAGTGCTGAGGCACGCAGGGAGCGTGACCAGCATGTTCAAACAAACACGGGAGGAACCGGCCCAAATCACAAACCAAACAGCGTGGATTTACAGCGGAACAGATGTAGTTCTCCAGGCTCAGGCTCCACTCGCTGCTGTGCCGTCACTCCAACACCAAAGGCCAATGAAGAGGCTTGAATAGTCTTCTTTAGAAGCTGCAGGACACCAAAGTGTTGGCTCCGAAGCGAAAGACAGAGTGCGATTGCATCTGCTTCCTATTTATATCCACCTGTTGGGGGCGGTGCGCATTATGCAAATATCACATGGCAATCTCCATTGGCTTGTTTTAGTTCTCTTGAAGCTGATAGGGCTCTCTAGCGATATCCCGATTCGTTGGTCACTACTGACGTATGTCGAACGTGACCGACAGAAAGGGAACAAATTTATAGCTGTCTTTGTAAAGAAATGCTCACTTTATATGCAGCTTCGAGCCACTACTGTTACGCTGTACAAACGCTTGCAGTGTCACAGTCACATACTCCCGCGTCTCTGCAGCTGCAGTGACGGTGTAGTTATGCTCACGCGCTGCTCACGCTTGCAGTGTGAAACAGGCGTGAGACTGTATCTCTGAAATGCTTTAACATATTGACACTAAACTTTGCGATTGTCAGTGTCACCTCACTCTGATCATGCCACACTATTTTGGTCAGTGCCACCTATTGGCTGAAAGTGATAAACCAGTAAATCTTTATTATTGATTGTATTTTATTTTTCAGCTATTTTTGATATAAATTATCTTAATAGGTCTTTACTTGCTCACTGTTGCAGTTGGTCTGATGCTTCCAGCCGTGTTGGCATAACTTGTGCCTCCTTTGTGATTGGCCCCATAATTGCTGCTTGCAGCTATATTCTAAATTAATGCACTTAATCGTTTCTGTGAGAGTGGTCTTTGAAAATCTGAAATTCACCTGGCATATAAAACATTAACCTGCATTTGACACATTTGGCACAAACACTCATCCCACAGTTGCCGTTCCTTCTAGCTCTTGCGAAATGCAGGAAGAAATTTTATTGGTGTAGAATTTTGGCACTTTAGACCAGATCAGTCTCTTTGTTAAACCAAACAAGTCAAAAAGCTGGTGGGAAAATCCTATGACCAGATTCAATGATATATATATTTTTTTTGGACATGATATTTAGCCTGAAAGCATGTCTCATGCCAAATGCGAGAGAGTTGGAAACCCTGTTGCTAGTATTTTTATAGCATTTTTAGCACTTTGGTTGCATGTTGCTAGCTTGCTTTAGAATATTGCTAGTATGTTTACATCATGTTGTAGCAGGTTATTTTATCTTGATTATCTTGTTTCCATAATCACTGGGAGCCAAAACCTTAATTGAATATATAACGTGATTAACTCCCTCGGGTCTGCGGTCATGCCGGCGTGACCACCTCGGTTTTTTTCTAACCAGTGTGAAAGAGACTCAAAATACTCCGTCAATGTTGCACATACAATTAAGAGTTATACACCATTTTAATCTGTGGAATATCTTCTTTTATTTGTGTACAATCAGAGTAAAACCAAAATGTTGTGCTTTTTGTAAAATAAAAAAAACTTACATGATGCGTGATCTCTCGTCTCCCTCTGAACGAAGTCCAATCTGATAGTTCTCAGAAAATGAACTGTAACTTAGTGAATACTAATCACAAAAAAATGAGACTTGTGTCTAAAAAAACGTTGAAATGTCAGGTTTTAAATCGTGTAAGTCAAATCGAAAACGTGTTTATGTAATCTGTATGAAAAGAGAGCAATGTCAGAAGTCCGTGATTCAGCTCATTATCCGCTAATGCGGCCACGCCCACAGAGGGAGCGCTATTCAGACGCAAATTCAGTCAATACATGCATTCATCGTCTCAATCGTGTATTTATTGTCTTGAAAAGTGTTTATCTGGATGTTATAGCGATCTCTGGCCTCTGTTAGTTCCTGGTGAGTCACATGGTTGTTCTTCTTTAGATGAATTTGTGGAGTAAAGGTGCACAGAGCGCCCTCTGACTGCAAGTATGAATTGAAAACACAGTATCCAGCGTTCATAGTGATGACAATAAATATTGAATAAATATTACTCCTCTGTATAGAAAATTGACAGAAACATATGAGAATCCATCAATATTTCTCAAAATGTGCATGTTTTTAAGCTAAAAGGCTATATGAAATGCCATAGAGGTAGCATAACTATTCAGACACTTTGCATCACAGAAATGCATTATATTTTAAAGAATATAATAGAATACCATTATTTTAAATTGTAATAATATTTCACAGTATTGCTGTTTATGATGAGCTGAGACATGATTACAGAGGGTTTTTGCACAGCCTACCTGACTGAAAGACCTCATCAATATGCAAGTCATTTCAGGTCATTATTATGCAATTCTTTTGTCTTCTCTGGTGTAAATGACCCATTATTCATGATGTGTTTAATGCGCATATTGTGTTTCTTGACACAAAATTCTTACAAAATTTAAATCTCTCTATTGTTTTATATGAAGGAGTAGGCAGCATAATTTTTACATCATTCTGAAGAAAAAACTCTAGTCTACAACCTCCAATACCCAGAAGTCTTGTGAACACAGATTTAATATATATTTTTTGGCCTTATTTCAGTGACTTTTTTGTTTTGTTTGTGAAGTTTTTTGTTTTTTCAATAACCACGAATAAATGTTATTCCTTCAAAAACACAAACATGTACATACATGTTCCTCACATATTATGGTAGCCTAGTTTGTGCTGAATACAGTGTAATGACACTTTTGTCATTTATATGTTTATGAACAACTGAAAAAAGCACAAATGTCAGGGCATGTCAAAACTTCTCCAGGGCCCCAAAAATCCTCAGACCCCAGAGGGTTAATCGCCTTCCCTTTATTGTTCTCTCCCTCTGTGTGTGTGTGTGTGTGTGTGCGTAGTTTATCGGGACACAAATGTGTTTAAAGACATGGGTATTACAACGTAAACATTTTATGAGGACACTTCCCGTGTCCTTGTAAACCAAATAGCTTAAGAAAAACATAGTAAATGGTGTTTTTTTCCCATTGTTGTTGTTTAAAAAAATGCCAATTTTTTTCTGTGATGGGTAGGTTTAGGGGGTAGAATATACAGTTTGTACAGTATAAAAAATCATTGTCTATGGAATGTCCCCATAAAACATGGAAACCCAATGTATCTGTTTTTGTTGTTGTTTTACTAATTGAATATGGCACTGTGTGTTTTATAGTGTGGATCATGGAGGAGAGTTCAGGATTACAGCAGGACTACGCAAATGTATGTCTACACACACACAACACACACTCACACATACACAACTTTAGTGATTGTTGTTGTGTCATCAATGTCTCTCTTCTTGTGTTCAGATGCCTGTGATCTCACACTGGATACAAACACAGCAAACACTCGTCTCATTCTGTCTGAGGAGAACAGAAAGGTGTCATACGTGAGAGAGAAACAGTCATATCCTGATCATCCAGAGAGATTTGATAGTGAGCTTCAGGTGTTGTGTAGAGAGAGTCTGTCTGGACGCTGTTACTGGGAGATTGAGTGGAGTGGTGATACTGGTGTGTATATATCAGTGTCATATAAGAGCATCAGCAGGAAGGGACAGAGTAAAGAGTGTGTGTTTGGGAGGAATGATCAGTCCTGGAGTTTGCGCTGCTCTCCCAACAATGACTCATTCATAGACAATAACAAAAGATTCTCCACATTCTCATTCAGACACAATAACACAGAGACTGGTCTCCCTGTAAAGTCCATCAGCAGTAGAATAGGAGTGTATGTGGATCACAGTGCAGGAACTCTGTCCTTCTACAGCGTCTCTGGAGACACAATGAGCCTCATCTACACATTCCAGACCACATTCACTCAACCGCTCTATCCTGGGTTTAATGTTTATCCTGGAATATCAGTGAAACTGTGTTGATGAATCAGAATAGACTGTAGAGAGATTCTACCCATAATGCTTTGAGCTCATGATGAATCAGTAACAGTGAGATGTTATAGAGTCTCTTATTTTCTCTTCATTACATTAAATTCATTAAAGCGGAACCTCTGTCACTGAAATAACATGTCAGTAGGGCTGTCACGGTTCCTTGATTAAATTTGAGTACTTGATTTAAAAAAATCCTTGATTACAATTTACCCATGTTGAGTAACCGGCAAAATACTGGAAGTGGTGCATTCTACAGACGAGAATCCATGAACCGTATTATTAGACTGTTTTCTGCGCAATGTATTAAAACCCATTTAAAACCATAGAATAGTGATATTCTTAATTAATATTCTTAAAAAAGGCTGCGATTCAATTATTGACATAACTGTGTGTGTATTTGAACGTTTATGTGTAATAAACCGCGACCCTAAACCCCTAATAAACCCTTTTATTAGGGGTTCGAAGGGATGAAGAGTGTAGGTGTCAAAAAAAACTCTTCTGCGTCATCTTAACGAGACAATCAGGGAAGAGTAGATTGTGCAAGCTGTGCCCTTTGTTTAACGTTAGTTTATTTATTTATTTATTTATTTTTGGTTTATCGCACCATGTTGTATATTGTGTCTTTGAAACATTTGAATGGACTGATAAAGGGAGCTGTAAAGTATTTTTGTTGAAGTAAAATGTCATTTTTACCATAATAATGTACCAAATCTAACTTGTATAAATATTATAATATAGAAAAATATACATAGGTAAAATCGAACTCCGAGCCTCCTGTACCCATTCTGTGATGTCAAACAACTTCCCTGTGCAAAGGATCATAGGGGCCCGAAGTGTCCATCAGTTGGAGGGCGATATATCCCGTTTGGAACGCACCGTATGTGTATGCGTTGAGAGCGCACTGGCTGAAGACTGTCTCTCAGAGAGAGTGCACAGTTTATTCTCCCTAGGACATAGCTTACATTTTACCATAATGTTCTTGCCTACCTGTGTCAAAAAAGTTAAGTAATTGGAATATTTCCATTCTGTAAAACAACCACTTGCTTCTGCCGACATCTTCAGACAGCCAACTGGTGCGAAGTTGCGAATGTTATGACCTCAAGAGAGTTATTTAATTTGTTTCATGTTTTTGTTTATTATAGATAATTTGCAGTAATATAATAAGATAATATAAAGAAAACCTGAGGAAAATTTGTATACTGTTGGGGGCGCTGTGGGAAGAAGGACATGGGAGTAAAATGATTAGAGAATAAGTGCAGTTGACGCATGTTGTTGTTCGTGTGAAAGCCCCAAATCTGTTGCAGAAAACAAAAAGAAGAAAAAACAACCAGGGCAAATAAATCTACAGAAAAGTAAAGCTTGTCGTTGTTATTGTCCAGTGGGGCAACACGAACTCACGCACAACTGCACTATAGCTAACGATTTTAAAGAGGCAGTGTTAACTTTTACATTTAGATGACAAATTTAGATTTTAAATTCAATAATGATTTATACAGAACTGTTGAACTAATTTACTGTATGTAATGCAAATACATAAGTAACTAATTCAATTACATACAAATGAACAGTTATGCCTTACTTTACTTTTTCAGTGGATAAGTAATTTAATTACAGTAACGCATTACACCCAACACAGACTGTGAGTTTGGGTTGCTTATAACATTCATCTGGGAACGCAATGTGCACCGTTTCATCAGATTTGTAAGGTAAATCATTTATAAATCTACGCCAACATAGAATACATCAATGTGTTTCTAAATATGTAAAAGTTTAAACTCTCGCTGAGTTTGTGATGTTTTGATGTTCACATTTTCTTGTTCAAGAAATTCTTAAAGAATCTTAAAGAAATGGCCAAATATTGAAGATTAAGTAAATATTTGAATTAAATGTCTTTTGGCCAATATTAATCAAGGCTTTGATCTGCTGTAAAGTGTAATAACACAGGCCATTGGCACCCTTCTGCCGAAATTTGTTATAATACATAATGTACATAAAATGACTGTTTCTATGATGTGTGTTATGTATTTTAACAGTGTTGTTCTATAAAACCATGATTATTTGCTTTTGATATTAATATTTTATTTGAACCAAATATTATTGCCTCATTGTTATTATATATGTATCTTAAGTCATTTTTAAAGGCCTACTGAAATACTTTGGAATGCATAGCATTTTTCAATGTGTTGATGTAATTTCCACTGAAACAATAGCATTTTGTTTATATCACAGCTTGGCCAGAGCCGTTCAGCTCGGTGAAGCCACAGTTTCCTCCTAATCTCTAACTGTTTCTCCTCCTAATCTCCTGCATATCACTTTAAAATACAGCATTCTGTGCAGAATTCAAATGTGTCCGATACGTTTTGTGGTCTGCGCCAACTCACACATATGGTCTGCTCTGTGCTATCATGTCTCTGGTCTGGAGCAGACTGTGTGCACTGTGGCAGTTCACGTGACACCAAAGAATCAAAATATTCAAGTAGATGTGCATATCCCAAAAAAAACCCAAACTGGGCTTAGGTGCAGGACAACAAAAAAACGAATGAAAAAAGAAACGTGAAACATTAAATAATGCCATGTTTCGACCAACGGGTCTTCATCAGGCACAATAAACATGTAGCATACTCTTTATAGACATCAGGCGTTCAACTTAATCAACCTGACTCAAGAAACAGGTGACACCCTAAGGCTCATGTGGGAGAAAAAGCACAAACAAACAAAAAACACACCATTATATATGTATATACACACACATACAATATATATATATATATTGTACACACACACACACATACACACATGAACCTCATAAAAATATGCAAAGTCGAGAGAAAACTCATATCAGAAATAACAAGATCTTAATTACTAAAAAATAGCACTTAAATAAATCCTTATAAAAAGGTTTAATATCAAAATCCTCATCTAACCCTGATGGTGACAAAGTATTTAGTGTGTTAACAGCTTCCTCTCATAATCACCCCCTCTCAATGTTTTTTTTTTTTACCTTCTTTATACCAATGTATTGTAACACTAACAATATGGTCAATTTTTAAAAAATGAGACAATATAGGATTACGCATATCTCCGGTCCTAATGTTGCTACAATGTTTGCAAATTTGAATATGCAACGATCTAGAAGTTTTACCAACATATGCGATTCCACAAGGACATCGGATAAGATAAATAAAATTAGTAGATGAACGGGTAATAGTGCAGTGTATCAGTATATTGCGACCAGTGTGTTGGTGACTAAAAGAATTACATTTGTATGTAAACGCACACTGGGCGCAATTGCCACACATATAATTACCAGAAGGAAGATTCGGAATGCCTTGTTTATCACAAGAAGAAAAATCTAATTTCACAAGCAAGTCACAAAGATTATTTTGTTGTTTAAATATCAATGTTGGAGAATCCTTGAAAACACATGATAATTTATTTTATCACTACAAATGATATGCCAATGTTTATTTAAAACATTTCAGAAAACGTATTTAAAACATACACATGAGAATTTGAACATTACTTTTTATTGTTTTTAGCACATAAACACTGAATCTGAGATAAATCATCAAATTTATTTTTGGCATCATCAATCCATTCTTTACGATAGCCACAATTCAAAAATCTTTTGGTTAAATCAGTAGATTGCAGAGAGTAAGCTTTATTTGTTTTGCAAACTTAAATTGACTGATAGGCAAACTGTAAATTAGTGTAGCATATGCACACTTATCAGGACAGTCAATAAAATCTGGAATCTTCAGAATGCTTTTAGCATGCTGGACTGTTGTAAATCTCACATCGGCTCCGGCCGGTCTGCGAAAGACTGACATTTTTCCCATCACATCTTTGAGGTATAAACTCACAATTGTATGAAACTTTATTTCTTGCAGTTCCTACTTTGCTTGCATTTGCTTTCATTGCGGCTGACCATCAGGATTATTGCTGCTTCGTTATTATTCTACATAAAATGGAAGGCATCATAAAGGATTATTTTCAGTGCAGATTTACCAATAAAGAAATTTTGATTTTACTGGAGGAGACAAATAACATAAAAATTAGTCTCTGGACATTAGAGAGAACATTATGCAAGAATCATAAGCCAGAGCCTTCTGATTGAATATGCATAGCATGTTTCCACAGTAATCTTGTACATGAGTACAGCATTTCAAACAGAAAAACAGCTTTCACTGCCATCTAGTGGGCTTAATACTAAAACACCAATACCTATGATGTTTCATCAACACCACTTTGTATGAACTTTGCAACTTTGTCTGGTGGCTCCATAAAAGGGGCATTCAAGGGTAGAATCATGTAATTCTGCAATAATAAAAATAGTTTTTAACAGAATTGGATACACTAATGAATTTTTGAGCAAATGTGTTGTGATTACACAATAATAACAATATACCAGTAATAATAATAATAATAATAATAAGAAGAAGAATCAGTTGTGGCGGAGGTGCAATAAAACAGACGAAAGTGGCACATTTTATACACCAACAGCTTCAGACATCAGTACAGCAGCACGGCTATCGTTGGATGCACCAGAAATGTTGGATTTTGAATTGTTACAGACAGTAATATAGTATAGATGTGAAGGATTCTCATAGTCCAGTTAGTATTTTCACCCCATAATGGCAGCCGCGCTACCGGAGCGCCATTTAATGGCTGTTACCCAAAAAGTATCAAAGTGTCGCCTCTTGGGTTCTATACTCTTTAGTGTAAATGCAAGCTCCTCTCCACAACTCTAACGAGGAACAGGTGGCATGAATTAGGCTCCTGCAAGAGGACAGCGAGGAACACAGGGTAAAACTACACTTCCCAGCAGGCTGTTGGGCATCAGGGAAACACAGTCACATACACATATATTCACAAAATTAACAACAATTAATGATATACATCCTGGGACATAACACTAGTCAAGTAGAATGTTCTTCCGACTCAGGCTCCCTGTCTCTTCTCATTCTCTTGGATCTTAGTTCTGCCTTCGATACTACTGACCATGCATTATTACTTAATCGTCTTGAAACTGTATTTGGTTTGTCAGAGACAGTTCTTGGCTGGTTTAGGTCTTATCTTACTGATTGCAGTCATTTTTTTTTTATGGGTGGGTATAGGTCCAAAGTTGGTTCTGTACATACTGGTGTCCCACAGGGGTCAGTATTGGGTCCCTTACTTTTTAGTATGTATATTTATCCACTTGGTCAACTACTTAGATCTCTTGACCTTAACTATCACTTTTATGCTGATGATACGCAGATTTATATCCATTCAAGGCCAGGTCAGCATGTGGACATTGTGCAACTGTATCAATGAGATCAAGATTTGGATGTCTAATAATTTTCTGTCTTTAAATGGCTCTAAAACGGACATTATGCACCTAGGCTCTCCTTATCAGCTGCGAAATGCTGGTGGTTCTCTTACTTTGTCTGTTGATGGTGTCGCCTTGGAGTTTCAAGGCAAACTAAAAAATCTTGGTGTCATTTTTGATGCCACCCTGTCATTTGAGCCTTTTGTTCAGAATATGTTTAAGACATCCTTTTTTCACCTCAGGAATATAGCATGTTTACGTCCTATGTTGTCCTTTGCTGTGGCTGAGAAGTTGATAAACTCTTTTGTCTTTTCACGTCTGGACTATTGTAATGGTCTTCTAGTAGGAGTATCTAAACCATTACTCAACAAACTTCAATATTTACAAAATTCGGCTGCTAGAGTACTGTCTAGGGTCAGGGCTGGGGATCATATTACCCCTGTCTTGAAGTCTTTGCACTGGCTCCCTGTCAGGTATCGTATTGATTTTAAAGTCCTCATGTTAACATATAAGGCTTTGCATGATCTGGCTCCTCAGTACTTGACTGATCTTTTAATGCCTTACACACTGCGTTCCTCTCAGAGTGGACTCTTAGTTGTTCCTAAGATACGGCTTCGCTCTAGGGGTGATAGAGCATTTTCTTCTTATGCTCCTAAGCTTTGAAACTCTCTCCCAGCTGACATCAGGGAAGCAAATACATTAGTGACTTTTAAATCTCTTCTCAAAACATTCTATTTTAGGATTGCTTTTACTTGATTAATCTTTTTAATTTTTTTTTATATTTCTTTCATGTATATATTTTTTTGTATTTAAATGTGTTGTTTTCTCTGTTATGTTTTCTTGTAAAGCACTTTGAGAAAGCCACTTTTAAAGGCGCTATATAAAATAAAGGTATTATTATTATTATTAGAAAGTTGTTGTGTATGCACAGGGGAAATTTAGCATCTGATTTTTTTTCCCCAATACCGTAATTAAGCAAATGTACAGAATATGATAATTGTACATGCATACCGTGATAAACCATCATACCGGTATATTGTTACAACCCTACAAACAATATTCTTGCCTTCTATTCTTTCCTTTTTTCAATGCTTTTTTGGCTAATTCGTCAACTCTTTAATTTCCCATGATTCCTTTAATTGCAGGGATTCAAATTAATACAACACCAGTACCATTCTGGGGTGCGTTTCCCGAAAGCATCGTTGGCCAACTATGGTCGCAAGTTCCGTCGTTATCAGCATAGTTCAACGATTTGGTGTTTCCCGAAACCATCGTTCCAACGAACGTTCGCAAACTGCATCGCAAACTTGTGTGGTTGGAACGACAGCTCTTGACCTGTGGTTAGAAGTATAGTTCCTTGTTAGTTTGTCGTGTCAACGTCATTGATTTCGCAGCAGCTGGGATGTGTTCTATTCAGAGCTATTGACCCTATAGCCTATTTCTTTCGAAGGTTTCACCATCCACTTTAAGTAATTTGGATGATTTAAAGTCGAGGTGCCTAGGTTTTACACAATTTGCTTTCTTCATTACAAATTATTTGAAACGATATAATAGCGTGACGATCGCAATTATTCTCCCTTCGAAGTGCCTTCCGAAAGGATTATTTATGCCGGTTGGGACGCAGTCTTGGTTTCGTTTGTGCGAAGAAACGGTGAGTGTGCAAGTGAGTAGCTTTGTTAAATTCCCAAAGACAAATTGTCATATAACAATATTTTACAAAAAGGGGTTTACCCTTAAATATTAAATTGTATCTGTACTGTAGCATTACACATATACGCAACACATGCAGTGCTTAGCGCTAAGGAAACGTAGGCAGATTCAGATTTATTTTATTCAGACATTTAAACATTTAACAAATTATGACATAAATCAACATAAAGTCTGAAAAGGAATAGGCAGAAGCAAAAGCTTATTGCGCCTATCCTAAATTAGCCTATAGGCTATAGGCAAATTTACATACGTTAACATAGGCTAATTTACATACGTTAACATAGGCTATTTAAAATATTACACACTCAAACCACAATATTGTTTGTCAATGAATGAAGAAAAATTGTATAAATAAGCAGTTTTGTGTAGTAGAATATAATATTCTCATGGTGTTATAAGAAACAAATACATATTTATTGTTTGCAAAAGTATTTAAGTGAAGTCTGCTGGGGGAAAACATAGGCAAATAAACAACATTATTTATTAACACAAGTTATGTCAGATTAAATTAAACAAATAATAGAAAACACAGTATCCAAACTGTAAAATATTGTATTAGCCTACCATCCAAACATATTCTGAATTAAAAGTTCTCTGACTTCTGCTCCTGCAGGATGCATTCTGCTTTGATGTGGGTTCAAAGGATCATCATCATCATCGTCATCATCATCAGAAACAGCATCTTCCACACCATTGGCTCCAACGGCATCAACTTCCTCCTCAGGAAGCTGGACATTTTCCCTGACTGCAATGTTGTGAAGAATTGCAGTAACCACAATAACAGAACAGCTTTTGGTGGGGTTTAGCTTCAGGCCACCACTGGACTTGCTGATGCAGTCCTCTCCACTATAGGTGTCCTTCCATGGGCCTGATTAAACCTTTCCTCTGCAATGGTGGCTGGATGCTGCACAGGTGTCAAGAGGTAGGGGCGAAGAGGATATCCATTGTCTCCCAGGAGCCAGCTATCACCAAAGCCACCTTCTTCAGCCATCTGGCAAATTGCCGAATTGGCCCATGCAAAAGAGTCATGTGTGCTTCCAGGCCATTTTGCCACAATGTCAGTGAACATTCCCTGGTGATCACACACTACTTGAACATTAATGGCTGGATAGCCCTTCCTGCAAATGTACAAGGGCTCATTTACCTTAGGGCTTAATACTGGGATTAGGGTGCCATCAATGATGCCAATCACTCTGGGGATGTTGTCAAGATCATAGAATTGTTGATTGGCCAGCTGTATTTCCTCGGGGGTTTTGGGGAAAACCAGGATGCTCTTCATCAACTGTAAAAGCAAAGGTGTTACTGTTGTCACAGTTTTGCTGACTGAAGACTTGCTGAGCCCCAGGCCATCACCCACCACCTCCATAAAACTTCCAACAGCAAAATAACGCAGTGTAGCTAACAACTGCACCTCTGGACTTAAGGCGTAGTTTCTTCTTGTTGCCCTCTGAAGGTGTGGTTTTACTATCTGAAATAATTCAAGGATCTTGGTCCTTGGAAGACGGAATTTTC